>NW_019214123.1:47916-257562 GCF_002532875.2 Varroa jacobsoni
TCTTATGGGCATGATTTTTCGGCCTAAAAGTCCCAAAGAGTTCGACGTTTGCACTCGAATGCAATGCGCTGTGATCTGATCGGTGGATTCCGTTGCTCCTAGTTATTAATAGCGACCCAGTAGATCTCGAAAAGCTTTGCTACACCCAAAATCTTTTGTCATTTTGGTAAGGGTGCGGATCTTTAGGTTTAACCTAGGTTTAGTAATGATTGGTGACTTTTAAAGTCATAACAAGAACTACTATTGAAGAGTGCGAACAAATCGAAGTTTGAGTCGGCAAATCGGCCATTTTGTGTAGAGTTTTTGGACGAGCCAACTTGGTCGCGTTCGAACTTTTCATTAGCTTTCAGTAGTGAAAACTTTGCAGAATTCCTTCGTGAGAAAGTTTTTGAGCGCGAGGATATTGTCGAAGGACTCACAAAACGGCAAAAAGTGAAATCGACATAAGGGCACGTCTCTCTGAGTTTAGGATTTAAGCAGACTAATCCAAATATGTCATTACTAAAGGAATGGTGTAAAAATGTACAATTCATTAGTTTCTGTCCTAAGGCTCTAATTATTGTGGCAGATAGTCTTGGTACCCTGGCAATTGGTTAACGCACTTAAGTGGAACCAGCATCAGTGACGTATCGCGCATCTCATGAGATTCATGCATGCGTTACATTACATTTAGATACTAGGTCTTTTCTAGGACAACTTTATATTGCAAAATGAATTAATCAATAAAAGGCACTGTCGGTAGAAACCAGTAAAGACGTATACTCTGCCCTGTGAAATTAATTGATAGGACTAATAAGTGAAGGTAATAGGAAACGGCAAAGAATAGTACAACGGCTAATTAAATAGCTTATGATGAGACTCTGCCATGAGTCTCATCCACGAGATTTTCTTCACACTAACTTGAAGAGATCTCATAAACGGGTAAAGCGCAAACACGTTCATTTTTATAGATTGAGCGTTTGTTGGCCTAGATTTATTAATTTCGTTATTTAAAAAAAAAATGTGTGAAACAATTTATTTAAAAAAAAAATGAATAGGCGAAGGAATGGTAGCATGTTTTTTAATAGATTGGACAGGGCGAGCGTGCACGCAACGTACGTTCGTGCATGTTTGTTCTTTTCAATTTATAACAAAATACTCTACTGTTTCCCTATAAGGCAATATCTCGTAATAGCAGATGCCAGTGATACTCACATTAAGTGTTTTTCAAAATGGCTGTAAAGCGCATTCGACAAGCAAAGGTTTTCAACTTCGTAGCGCGCGAAAAATTTTGACCACTTTTTTATATATATAGAGAAGGCGTTTCTTGTTATTTACCTAGACATTGTTGGATATGTATACATGGTAGGACGTCGCCGTGTGCTTAACACTTACTGCTGTCGCCTTTGTACAGTGTGGAAGTGGAACGTTAAGCAACCCTAACAAACGGATCTTAAATCTTATACGATCTATACTGGTCGTCAATTTCATGGCAAACACCAAATATAATACTCTTATTGATTTATCCATGTTTAGTTTTCAGATAGAATGAAGCCCGTCGGCTGTAATATTTATTCGAGCTTGCCTTGTTTACGAGTAAGGAGCAGTAGCCCCTTTTATCCTAGAAGTGTTGCAATTATGTGGCTCTTTCCCATCGGCCTAGTCCTGCGCAGGACCTTATTAGACCTACTATTAATTTGCCGCGTTTTTATTCGTTTCATTGGTAAACGTATAGGACGACAGCATCATTGAAGCATATCGTGAGCGTGTAGCGCCTATAGATGGACGACGTCATGTATTCAAGTTGTGTATTCCCAACTTGCAGAATCAGTGCCTACAATTGCCGTTTTTGCGTTTGCCCTCGTGTTCCGCTTTGAGCTATCTTTAAACCATGCTACTCCTGTACGAATTTACTGCCCATCTCCTGACGAAAGGATGTACGTTAAGTTTATCTGGTAATCTCACAGCGCGCTGCACCGTTGAGCCCTAAATCCGTTAGACAGGCTAAATATACTCTTCCTTAGTTTACAGAAGAACTTATTAGCAACGAAGCTAGCCATTTGTTTTACTGAGCGACAGTCTGCCCTGCTGCCGAAGAATGACCGTCTCTGGGTTTGCTTAGTTTATTGTGCAGGAGTTGTCAATTTCTATTTCTTGTTGGTCTAACGGTATGCCTTTCCTATACTAACGTTTTCTGTGGTATGGACAACGCTATCAGTTTGACCAACGGCAATTCTCATCGGTCTGTTTCCCCCTTACTATCTTCTCCACGGACCAGAGTGTACAAAGAGTCACAATCGTATTGCGTCTCTTCATAATCATACGCACGCTAAAAAAAAAACCCTGCGAGATTTAAGAGTAAGCAAATACTTCGTGTTTTATATTTTAGACAATATACGTTACGCGATAAAATGTATTGCACCAATGTTGTTCACGCATATTATATAACCGATCTCCATTCTCGTATCAAGTCGTGACATAGTGAGTAGAAAATAAACGTTTTGCTGGCTGGTAGAATACGTAAAACGAGGCAGTACATATCAAGTTGCCCGAAGTTATCTTATACGTTGGAAAGGCTCAATAATTCTAAATGTATGTAGGTAGAACGACGATATTTCCGTCTATGTTCAGAGGAATATGATAACTGAGATATCTGCCTGATACGCTTTTCTATCATACAAACTATGATTGAACCGTGACAATGAAATTGTTGATTAAAATTAGACATATCGAACAGTACTGACCGCTTCCTTCTAAGGCAATATCTCATAATGATAAATAGTACTGATATTAGCTGCGTGTATAGGCATCAGACTATATAGCTCCAAATATAGTTGACACCGCCACTTAAATCACACGAACTATCCTTCGATGCCATCTGATCCCTTTGTGGTGGCTAGCACAGACTGACTCTGCTCTGAGGCGACGGTGTTCATTCGGGAATTTTTTCTTTATTGCAGGAAGTGTCTCTTCTCACATCTTCCCATCTATCCTGGCTTAATTTTTGCTTTACTTAAATATATATTCAGTATTTTCGTTATACTTACACTTAAGAATCCTATATTTTCGCTCAAAGTGAGCCCATATGTCCCATACCCTTTGCTCAGTTTTCCGCGATCCCTGTTTGCTGCAAGAAATGTCGAAAGTATAGGAACACCCCTACGTCTCAGTTCGTGATTTAGACCGTTATTGTACATAACGGGTGTTTTCACCAACCTTCGATACTTAATCTTCGATGCTTCGAATTAGAAAAAGCTAAACAATAAACAACTAGTCTTTATGACAAACCATGAATCTTCATACCTTCTACTAATGAAATGATGATGATGATGATGATGAAAAAAATGATAACACTCAATTATTATCTAGGTAGCCAACGGTCTGCTGTAACGAACGATTCTGGTAGCTAATGGTGCGCAAGTAAAAAAAACTATAATCGATCAGGTATTGTTCCCTGCTGCTTCAGGGTAAAGGCTATAAAACATGACAACTTAACATAGCATAAACATTAAAAGAGAGCTGATTCTACTAATAAAGGCAAGCACATAAGGGTTCAGTTGTAGTAGAAATTGCTTTTTCGTAAGATGTACATAGATAGTTCCACCTTTTTTTTTCCCATTAGAATTTCAGTGAGAGTCATGGACATGGATCTGTTCATTTTAGCGATGGTACATTAATTGTCATGAACCATTCTTGCCTTATTGGTCGATGTTCGTTGCTATTTCAGCAATCTGCCTGCGTCATATACGAACAGTATGTACTTACATCGAATTATATGTATGCAATATCATACACCATCGATACTATGTCAGTCGCTGGCATGTATAGTTTAAAGTTACAATTTTTCGTGAAGGAACTTAGATACGTTGTTTTGATTAAGACAGCTAGTTCTTCGAAGAGAATGAAAGTTATTGATACTTCCCTAGTGGACAGTAGCTCTGATTACACAACGAACAAAGTTAAATATGGCTACTCGAGATAAGTATAATTTTTTTTGTATCTGCAATAAGTAACCTCCGGCAGAACGGCGAGCTTCGTCTCTCTTGTTCGATATTTCTTGTTGTCGTTGGTCTTCTATAGGACTGGTTTTCGAACATTCGAATCGTTCGAAGGTATGGTCGACTATATACTTCAATTAACAACCAGACCTATTTACCTCGTATATTCATGGTAAACTGTTCCCATCATTTATGGCTGGTAAATGAGCATAAAAGTTGATGCTTTTCACGCGCACTGGACTTATGTTCATTATTCGGTCGAGGTTAGCCGGAGTTGATTTACGGCTCGTAAGATGAGCAAATTAGTGACGCCATAAATACAGTTAACTGGGAAGTCGACTGTTCATAATATAATAAACGAATTTTAGAGGGATCGTTATGTCTGCTCTAAGTAAGCCCAGTACATATGTGATAAAATAAAGTTTAATATATATTCTTAAATTGGGAGCATTTACCACCTGAGCGACGGATCAAGTTAACAACGATTTTAAAAAAATGCCCACTAAAGCGATACTAGGGTAAAAATTGCCACTTCGGACAATCGGCGGTTAGCCGCTTTCTTCTTCTCTACGGTTACGAAGGCTCTGACCCAAATCTACGTTTATGTCTTTGGTTCCGGTGGGAACGAAGCCGCTCTAGTTGATGGTCCAAGATAAAGAAGAGAAGGGGGCAAACAACCAAACGGGGCGATAAAGGTACGCTATTATTTATCGTTGTTATCTAAGAACAGTGACGGGTTGAACACGGCAATAGCGTTTACCTTAGATGTACGAAAGTCAAAGATGTTCAAGTCCGTGAGAGCAGCGAAAAGAAAGGAGCGTCTCTGGGAGCTCGACAATTACTATCAGCCCAATCGTCACAGAGCGCCATCCACCACAGAGGCAACGTATAGCAAGGAAGCCATCTTTATCTACATTTCTTTTCTGCTCATATTTCACCTATCTGATCCCGATGCGTCCTGTTCTTTTTATTGTCTAAATACAGCAGCTTTTAATAGAGCTTCTTCAAAGTCAGCTCAGAGAGTAAAGGGCGACGTAGTCTGCGGAAAGAACTAGGAATTACACTAGCTAGAGAAATATAGAAAACTCCGGCACCATACTGACAATTATAAAGAAACACAACGAGGTTAAATAAATCTAATATGAAAAATACATTTTTCATTGTTCCTCACAAAAGGTGTATTGAAGCATGGTATACGGCGATGGTTGAATCAGCACTTCTGCTTTTCCAGCCAGCGACCCAGCTGCACAAGCCACCAAGTCGATAAGTAAAACTTTGGGGCGAACCTGGCGGCGTTTCGATCATGCCATTTCAAATGTAAGCTACCTAGAACGTCATCTCTAGGCATAACCGAAAGCAAACGAAGAGAAGCTTATTGTAGTATGTTTCATTCCTTTTTATCCTAAATGGGTCTTGTATCTTCGTCTAGGGATTGCTGCGGGTGCGGTGGGGTGCTGACAGTACTGCTCTCTATATTTATGTGAAGGGTCTGGTCACCGCTCCCACCGTCGAACTCTTGTCACGCATTTCGACACCCACCAGCCCTCATTCATTTATATAAGTCTACAGCTGTTGGCCTACTGCACGGTTTTTGTTTGTTTTGTAAGCAGACTCTGAACCTACGTAAAGCTAGCAGGGGCCAACCATCTCTACTTGGCAGCGATTCACTATTTTCTCATATGCATGCGTCCCTTCTTTTGCATTCACTCTGCCTTTTCTTACCGTTAGCTATTCCGTTCGCTCGTTGTTATCGTTTCGTTATAGGTGTTGTTATTGAACGGGCAGAATACGTCTCTTAGGAATAACACTGGTCCTTTACCACAGCGTTGTCTAGTTTATCCTAACTTTCTAAGTATCGGCCGATTCCCAAACTTACAAGCATCGACGGGATGTCAAGCGCGGTCCCCACCTTCGCTTCGAATACCCCCGTGCTTACGTCATCCCTCTACAGGCAAACCGGCTCGTAACTGGGCACAGAGTGGTTAGTTATTGGCCACTAATCGAGTCGACAGGCGCTGAACGATCAAACGCATTCAAACGGTCAACGTCGCTAAAGTTGCTCACCGATTGGCGTCTACCGGTTGTTTAATTTTCGCGCCTGTCGCAGCGAGAGGCGGCGGAAGAATTATCGAGGGACGCGTTTGCAGCTGAAAGGAACTGTAGTGTACTTATTTTTACAGCAGTAACATCGCGTGGATAAGCATAAGGCGGCCTGATAAGCAACAAAACTCAGCGAAGCCATCCAGGCGGGAAGCGGTTCTCAGCCCTGAGCAGAAGGTTAGGTGTAAATTATATTGTAACCTCACTTAGATTCATCGGCGTTCTTCGATAGCATTATCGGGCATACAAAAGCACTGGAAAGGTACACTAGCTAACGGTGGAGGCACCCTCGACAAAACTGAAGCAGTTTACATGTTCGAAGAACGGCTAAAAGTTCCATATAGCTGTGCTTAGTAACTAAAGCTGGTGGCGCACCAGCCAAGAGTAGTTCCTTCCCATCATTCCATCTGAGATTTCCAGAATGATTACATGAATGATAAAGAACAGTGATGCTCTTATCCGTTTATACACTGGTATTTATTTAAAATATCACACGTGATAAATACCTAGATTATCGCCATCAAGGCACAGATTAGACGGTTCGAGCGATGATTTGAAAAATAATAATAATTGTTATTGTTTTCATAGGCAGTTTTGCTACTAGCATCGGCCCCAATATTATAGACTATTGTGTACTGTGATTTGATTATTAAAGGATGCCGGTACCAAAAAAGACATTTTTGCAAATGTGCTTGGTTACGTTACCAATAATGCTGACCCTATCTGCGGAGATAATTAAAATCAAGCGTCTATAAAGTAAAAGCATTCGAATGTACAGATCCAGTGTAAAACGTAATGTGCTGTTTTTCTAACTATTGAACATAAGGCTGTATCCCTTGCCTCAACCGCTCGTCGGTCAACAGTCGGCCATCATGGCCCATCAATTTTGATAGGGAAGACTAAACTAAATACGCAGATACACAACATACTGGCCAAGTTAACAGATGTAACCCTCTCTCTAAGTTCTTTTTCAGACACACGAACAGCTTCGGGCTAGGTTCCCCGGTATTACTTCTCGCAGTTCCCATGACTTCCTCCCGCTCCGACCGATTAAAGTAGAAGCACGGTTCTTCATCTGTCCTCCTGACTTTCAACAGACTCAAGCTTCTACTTTATCTGCAGTAACAGATAAGCTTCCAGAGTCCAGGAGTAGCATCCTTGTCGTCGTTTTTCGACAAACTCTAACATCCGTCAGAAAATAGCCAATACATCCGAAACGCCATTATCAACCACATGGGGCCTCTCCTAACTGCTTTCAATGACTGCCATCCCTAACGAGCATTGTTCCTTTTTTCATATCTGTCGTTTGTGCGATTTGGATGTTACCGTGCACATACTCTGACCTGCCACTCTTGTACTCGTCAAAGCGTAGTCGACTATGCTTGAAACGACTCGCCACCCGGCTTTCTTCCACCTTCTCGAGATAGCACTCTCCTCAAGAACATATTTACTTTCGGGGGTTACCGGGTCTGGGTTTCGCCATAGTGTGCGATACGAAGAGCGATGTTATGATCTAGGTTATAATAAACTATGCTATTTTGTTTAGAATATTTGTGCCAGAGAAAACAAATGGCGTATTCAAGGTTCGTTCATGGTTTGTCTTTTATTTCGATCTCCATTATATATATGGGTATGTGTTAATTAGGGACACCCCGCCGCATCAGACCTACACTAGACAAAAAGTACGCAGTTGTTGTTATTTACCACTAGAAGAGTTACTCAAAATAAATCTTTGGCAGAAAATGCTTAGTCAGTAGCTTTTTTCCTCCATTGGGTAACCCGGATCAAGATAAGTAACTATTATTGTGTGTAGATAGACATTTGTTAAGGCATAGCAACAGTAGGGCTCCTACTACTTGTGACGAGTTCCAATCGTAATGCGTACGCGTTAGAGAAATTATGGCTGTAAAATGTGTTGCTACGGGACACTGGTTCGTTGGGCGTCCTCATCGGATCATAACATACATCAAAATCACTGTATCTGTTCATTCATAACATGCCTTTATTACTTTTCTCCGTATTTCTCTGATAACGATTAACTTCAGATTACCACTAGAATGCACTTTTTTTAAATATTTTGAAAAATATCAATAATAATCGAAATCTTTTTCATTAAAATAGAGCTTGGATCGAGCCTCCCCGGATACCGTGCATTCTGGCGAATTCTCTCCGGCCAGATCGAAATATAACGATCATCAGTGTGTTCGGTAGCTGACTGATACGACGCGCTAGAACACTGATACGGCCTTACTCGGCAAGTGGAAAATACGTGTTTAAAAGATCCTTATAGGCTTTCACATCAACAGGAAGAAACAGGCAGAAAATGATGCGGTCCACCTGAAAGATAACAAAACCTGTTTATTTATGAGCAAATACTAAGAACTTATTTAATGAATGCGCTATGAAAAAAATTTTAACTTAATCTGGATTGGATGGCATGTGGCATACGTAACTAACTCTATAGTGACCGATTGGATTTGTGTCCTGCCAATTATATAAAAAGTTCTGACGAGCCATGCCTTAAATAGCCCTAGTTATTGGATGGTGAAGCGTAAATCAGGTTGATTCCGATAAAATAACTAGAAGAAGGCCAAGGCATTTATATTAAAATAGAAGCTTTCCATGGTATCTTCGAATGAAAATGTTATTACTGCACAAACAGGCTTTTCCTTTGCAAATTGAAGGTAAACAATGTCTATTTGATATACCTATCTGTTACATCGGAGGCATTACCTAGGGTACCATGAGAAGAGCTTTGTTAAACATAAAACTACATAAAATAACTATCGTTCGTTCTTGAAGCTCTATTGAATTAACTGAACGAGCTAAGACCTCCCATATTGTATATACTAACCTTGTTCCAAAGCTGAACGTTACATACAAATAATATTGATCAAATAAAATATAAAAGTGGCGGGGGGAAAAGGGCTCTCACAATATATTTCGACACAACGTATTAACATCACGTCAATATCAATGCGACCCTAGGTATTTGTTTGTTTTCCAAGCTGACAAGGTAATGATGAGTAAAGGCAGACTACGCAAAAGAATGAAGTGGAAAACAAAGGACGCTATTTGGCAGTTATCTGCGTAATTACATGTAGATTTAGCCTTAAACTTATCCTTGAACTCGCCAATGACCTTTGGTCTGGAACTGGAAGCTACCACGAAAATAGACAACCTGTAGTACTGACTGGTCATGGTCTCACTGGCCAGTATTGAATTTGTGAATGAAATTCACAACGAATAGCTTTGGCTATGCGAGCCTTTAAAATCTACGTGTGAATAAAACATCGGAACGTGCCTCTTACGATAAACTTACGCCATTTTGCAGTCATCGTCGAAGTATAGCCGTTTAAAGCGTCAACGTAACATTCAAATAAGATAAAAATCACACATGTTTTACATTTTTTACTTGCGTAAACGTAAATGCTATTATTCATTTCTGGTAATAACTTATATAAAATCCAATGGCGATTGTTTTAACAGCTGCTGGCAAAAAAGCTAACGGTTCGTATTTACTACATTAAAGCATTGTGATTAAGATTGATGCATGAGATTATTTGGCTGATTAATGGTGCTATAACATCATATAACAGATTTATTATTAATTTAATTTTTTTTTTTCGAAGTTATTCTGCAGCTCATACATTCGTTACAAGAACGAGTTTGTTAGCAAGCTTAGTAGCGCCCTCTATTACGAACCCAGCACAATATAGAATCTGAAAAAATCCGTGTGGCTAAAAAGACTGTGTATTTTGCGCTTTTTTTTTTCGTATAGAACAGTTAAAGGCTATGCGCCTTGAACCCTTTCATAAAAGCGGTTCATGGAGTCTCGAATCATTCGACCTTTTTAATATAATTCTGCTGTTTCCATATCGCAATAATCAACTCGTACAGGGTATACATATAAGCGTACTATTCATCTTCATCACAACTAGTTGCCCTGGGCTGAATTATAGACCTGCACACTTTCCTCCGCCAAAAATACTGCCACTATTTAACTATGCTAATTCCATTCCGATCAACCTGGATTCAGCACAAGGCAAATAGCAGCGTGATCGTAGTTTCTAGCTTTCAAACAAGTTTCGGACCCCTGCTTTCGTCAGTCCTCGATAAGTTTTGTTTTGAAACGTATATATGAGAGTGTAGGTCACACCAGCCAAGCCGCGTTTGCTATATTGCATGTGGCGACATTCGTCGCATCTGTACATTGTCTACCCCCCACTTATGCGACCTATCGATCGATGAGGCTGAGACCTAGATGCAGATAGGTCTTAGTTACGGGGGCATAGTTGCTATGTCATAGTTTTTTTTTACGCTCTCCCTCTTTCTGTTTCCTGCGATAGCGGGGGCTTATGGAAAATAACTCCTTAGCACACAAGCAAGACGGCCGTGACAGTCAGTTCGACCGCTACGTTCGCCAGTTCACTGCGTAGGCCTATCATTTGGTCCTTCTTCCTTATTGTTTTAGCCATCTGTCCGGGTTCAATCTTCCGCATTGACACCGCGAAGCAGCCGATCAAAGAGTTCGGGCGGCTGACCATTTGGTCTCGACACGGGCAGATGCATTAGAAATAGACAATAATTCGTGTGATTTACATACACGCAATATGCCTGGGAGTGTGGGCGGCTAATTTAACCTAAGTGAGGTATGGCTAGCAACAAAAATACTAGTGATCTCACCTAGGTTACGTAAGACAGTATGCTTGAATGTTGTAAAACGAACGACTGACAACTATTGATACAAATCGTACCTTGTCATCAGTAGAGTATGCGCTAGCCAATGCAAGCTACCAGCCGGCAGCAAAAGTGAGGCTGTATGAGAACTAGAAGAGCTATACTATTGTGAGCGTAAAATATTATAGAAAGAAAACTCTATTATTGTTATTATTATTATTATAAAGGTGATAATGATCTCCATTATTATCGACAAAATTACGCGTCAATACGGCAGAGGCGTGGGCACGATGGCTTGGGCGGCCTCTGCTTGAGGGGGTTCAGGGAGAGCTGGTTTATGTCCCCTTCCGCTCATGCCGAACATGCGTTTACAACAGAATGTTTGAAGTAATTTAAAATAAAATGTACAACACATAATAGTCTGAGAAATGTACTGGACTGTCGCTTGCATATATAGCCATTAACGAAAAAAGGTGTTTCTTCATAACGTGCGCAATTTACACATTCGAATGATTTTGCTTGCAGGTTGAATCCAGAAGCTCATACAGATTCGTCCTAAATTTTTTGATTGCAGTGAGTACATTCATGAAATGGGTATTTACAAAATTGCCTTTTTAAAACATAGGCAAACATTTGTGACCTGTTTGTGTCGGTGGCATACGATACCTCCGACACCATGGCTTATAACGATTCCTGTTTGAAATTTTAAGTTAGGCTGCTAACTTGAAAAATGGTTCGTGCAAGCTTTAAAATCAAGCATGGTGACGCTTGACTTTGTCAATGTTATAGTCGAAAAACATCTATACAATATATGCTATGGAAGCAATAGGAAGTACAGCGACCGCAGGACACCTCAGCGCTCTCGATACATAGAATTTTCAGAAGTGTCAAGGAAGTTACAGGCTGAAAGTACGATTTCTTGTCGGACTCAGTAAATCGTTTATGGTGTTCATAGTTTTCAAGAGTATATTTAGGTTACCGTCATCAAAGAGAAAATCTTGCCAATGTCCCCTTTTTGTCACGTATGTCAAATAGCGGTATTAACAAAGCAAAATCAAATAGGTGCCAGAAGAACTCGATGATTTACCTCGCCGCCGCTGGCAAGTCCGAGCCACTGTCATCGTCAACAGCAGTATCTCAGTTATCGAGACTGAAGCTTGCCCTACATTTCGCCCCGATATTAGACAAGATAGGTCAACCACTACGAGGCAAGTTTCTGACGGGCGGCCACCCGCTGAACGCTTACTGATAGGAGAAATGGATAAATTGTTCAATAAGGTGCATAGCTGAAATATGGCGAGATAGCGTAGCGGCTGATGGAAACGATCAAATCGGTGAAAATCTATCCTCAGTTCCAACCGTTTCCTATCGGCTCGATTTGTTTGCCCTCCCTCCGCCACTGTCGATAGCCGATACAGTAACACATTTTAAAGCGAAATAACGTATAGTAGAACCGTTACTAACTCAATAACAGAATTGCACACATGTATACCTGTGTATATATTCAGCACGCACCTGTATTTATGCCTCTCTTTTGTCTGACTGTCAGCACGGCGTTGATAAATGACAGTATCTCACTACGATTATGCTAACATATGAAACTGTGATTGTATGCAAAAACACAAACAGTTCACGAAGAAAGAAGGTACTATGTATAGAAAGCTTTGGCGTCTGAACGGCGAAATTAACAGTAGATTTGTATTTTATGAAATAATAGGCTTCGGCAAAAACAAAAGCAGCAGGAGTGAACTATTACTATCAGTTGTCACTTTAAAAACAAAGACTATAGTATACACATATAATTTTTAAACTCGCAGACGCCTTGATCAACATCTTCGATCAATACAGATTTGCATGAAATATAGGGAGCTTAATGTATTAGAAGTTCGCTATAGAAATCAAGAGCCAGTAAATGTTGTTTAGGTTCTACTAGTCAGTTAAAAAGAGTCTGTATAGATTTGCTTCTTTGTCTTTCAAAGCAGTTATCATTGGTGCCACCTTTCGGCCACTGCAATGCCGGTACCAGCTGCAGTAACGGCTAAAGCCTAAGGAACATCACCTGTAAGTCTCTATGTTTCTTGTGCTATCATAATGCAGGCATCTGTCGCAGACCAGCCCCAGAAACCAAAAGAGCGCTAAATCCAGCGTTACTTTCGCCGCGTGAATAAGGCTCAGCAATAGCAATTCCCGCATTGCTTCCTCTCCAATAGCAGCAGCGGCTACTTCGTAATCCTGAAAGTGTATTCTAGACAGGAGAAGAGCGGTTAGCGGGAGACTGGGCACCAGTCAGTACCGGGGCTATTTGTTAACGTCACGCCATAGTTTACGCGTTTCTGGACTTTTACACCATCATCAGTCTTTGAACGTTATCAAGCTGCGGCATAAACCGCACAATGTAAGCGAAATTCTGATCTTGTTTTACTAATCCTTTCTCCTTAGTTTATGTCGAACGCAATAAAGGCTTGTCTAATAGTGATAATAGCGATATAGTCGCAGGCTGGCTGAATGCAAGTAAAGACGAAAATAACTATAGCAATAACAATCCATACGTCCACGTGGGCCAGAGCCCTAGGCTCACTGTCATTCTTCAAGCTAATGACAATCTGCTCTTGCTGGTAGAAACGGCCGCTTCAACTGAGTTTGTAACGAGACCCACCGAAAACAAGAGCCAACGGACAGAAGCAACAAATAACAACAACTATATACTTTTTGTTAAGCTGAGTTTAAGTAGTTATCATTATAAAAACACACACGAAATTAAGCATTTCGGCACTTAGAAGGTGATTAAAGCGTTGTTATTTATTCGGTATTTCATGCATGGCAGGCCAATACTGCTGACTCGGTAGCCCCAGCCTTTTAAATCTGCTGAAACTCTGTCGACTAGGTATGTCGGGCAGGCCCAGTTAACATCCTTACTTAGTTGGTGACAGACCCAATGACCTCTAGGCTACAGTTCGATAAGTGTTCGAACGTTAATATTTTGGCCGAGAGCTGGTGGTAGACTTTAATACCACTGACAGTATTCCTTAGATGACGATTCTACCTCAACCCAAATACGGTCCTCTTGTACACAATAGTCCTATGAACGATGATCTATAACGTGAGTAGCCATGTAGATACGGTCATCAAATGCTCCGATATGTTGGATCGGTAAAACACATGGAATTAGTGAAAATCGAGTATAAATAGGCTTAAGCCACAAAGGCACTCTATGGGGTATACAAAAATATATAAATGAAGGCGAATATCACATAAATACATAGTAGTTTATCCGAATCCCAAAACGTCAAGTTAATCCTCACTGGGGTGATGTCCAGCCAACTACGAAAAGTAGCATTAAAGATAAATCTTGGCAAACGGCTTAATGAACAATACTACGTGGTAGTTCTGCTTGCTGATGGGTCGAAGAATCCTCCGCACACAGTTACAGAAGTTGGTCGGCAACATCCTCAACTAGCACTCAAAAAGCGGCTTTTTGTAACGGATTACATCGCTACCATTGCTCACCTTCCTCGACTGGAGTCCTTGCACTTACAAGCTCAATAAAATTTAGAAAGGCCATAACAGTCAGCTATGTTTAACTGTAAATTCGAGTAGAAAGCATATACGTCACATCACTTTCGGCAGTGAGCCCGCGAAAAAATCACGAAGATATAATTGAAATGTAGATGATCGCAGATTACGTTAGAATCAACTTTGTCTAGCGTTATGTTTAGAAATAAAAGAAATTAACCGCAACGCTACTATTTATTTCTATTAAACTGTTCAGAATAACAATGTTATACAATGAAAATTTAACGTTTCTCCAAATAGAGCGCGATCACAGGTCTCTCTTCGTAGACGCCCACTTGATTATGCCTATAAATAATATCAGGTTTATAATGGTTTATATAAAAAGAAATATAGAATTAAACTATATATAATTTTATATTTGTTTATAAATAGTATAAGATTTATTCGCTTTTTCGACCATAGTTTACTGCATTCATTTAGCTAACATGAACGGCAATAAGCCTTTATAACATTCATATGCACGTTTTTCTTAGTAAGCATTTGCCCCATATAAATCGCCTCATCCCAGTTGTCTTGCTCTCCGTAAATTGTAGCAAGTTCATGGATAATTGCATTGATATTGACAAACAGATCTAGTTGCTAGAGGCTATTTGGTTTAGACACTAACCTTGGTGGAAAGCATGTTGCCGACGCATAGGATCAACCTTACACAAATATGTCGCAATCGATATGTGAGGTAAGGAACCTACCATTGAAGCTAGGCAATGTGATTAATCCGCCCGGACCCATACACAAGTCCTAAGTCTAAAGTCTATTAGGGATCTGTGAGATCCTTTGCCATATCCTGTTAATGTGGTTGAGAGGTCATCCATAAGTTTCGGTAACCGATGATGTGCTAGACAGTAAGTACTCGCTTTCTCTCGTGATACCGTCAGTACTTCGAGAAATATATCTAAATACTGAGAAGAAAGGAACGGCAGACGCCTTTTGTTGGTAGCGGTCACCTCTTTCTTATTCCGCTCCCTCTCGATACCCTTTCCCCAATGGACACGATTGATTAGAGTCTACGTTGGCAATCTCTATATATCTTCGCGTTGATATATGAAATGTGCCGACGAAAGGAGAGCTCGAGATGTATATATTCACCGAATATATAATTAAGATGTATATCATATGTACAAAACAAAACAGTTCTAAGTCTACCTGGGTACCGCGAGTTATAGCCTGCCACATACCATCATCGACGATTCATTGCTTTTTTTTTTTAATCTGGAATTTAGAATTTTCTGAGACTGGGTGTATTCCTTAGAAGTCAGCTGACTGAGCGTTCCAGTTACGCTGGTAAACTCTAATGTAGGACGCTTTGACAACACAAGTCCACGGCTTACTCTCAAATGGTTAGGTAAGCGAACCGTTCGAACACCGGGAGACCTCAAGCGGCGAGAACCGTCACGTACGACAGTTGTGAAATAGGGATTTGTATTGAAAACACCCTCCACGCCGCCAGGTACTTCCGTGTCGTGAAGACAACGGAATGGCTGACTACACTTTGTACCGTATCGTTTTCAGTGTATACTTAATTCATCTTTAAGAATTAAACTATAATACTGCATATCGATGTAGTATGGTTCTTGGGCTTCAAATGTCGTCCTTAACAACAAATCGAATGACAAAACGTAAACAGCAAGATTTCGCTATTAATACAACTATGCATATATTTTCGGCGTCTTGATATAAAACACTGTGTGCTAGCTATTATCGCTCCTTAAATATTAGACTTCAGGAACTACCGTGCTTCACTCGCGTCGTCCGTTTCGCTCGCGACGAAATCCTATCCAGTGATATCTACTAATAGAACGTTTCAATAACCGGCTGGGTCACCGAAGGGCCATACGGCATGAAGGTCATAAGGCTCACGTGAAGTGACCTTCATGACAACCTGCCATGGCCGCACGATCAATACCATTTACGTTGGCCAATAGCGGTAAAAGGGGACATATCGTAGCAGCGGTTGTGATAGCCTACACTGAGAATGCCGCCGAGTAGACGGCAACCGTTAAGAGAGCATAACGAGCTAGTATTTTTGTGAAAACATGTCGCAGCGGGTGAAAGCGAATCGCGAGAGTAGGCTCAGTCTCGTGGCCAACTCGGTCGATCTAGTAGGCCGACTTGCGCCGTCAAATTAACGTCCGTTCGGTAAATTCCTGATTGTGGGACTTTAACAGCCCCAGCCGAATTCGAACGCTAACCGCTCTGCGAGATCTGAATTACGAATTTAGATCAAGAAAAAGATCGACAAAGATCGTGGCCCAAAGCTGACTCAGTCGGAACTTAATAAAATTCATATTCACATCTGTAATTGAATCCTAGATAACTGCCCACTTATCTGTGATTGTGACTGTCACAACTTCTAGAAACCTACTTAACTTAACTAATCAAAAAGCTATATACTTGTTTAGCTTCGAACAGCTTAACGAGTGCTTAGTAGACGAGGTCATATAGAAAATAGATACGTACTAAGTATTATGATGCCAAAACGGCTTTAAGAAATGCATATTCCATGTTGGGAACAGAGAAAAATGCTGTTATTTCATGGAAAAATTATAGAGTACGTTAAGTTTAGCGGAATCGAGGTGTACGTATAACTTGATGTAAGAGTTGACACTATCTTGTACCTGTACGCCCTTTAACTTGGATACTGACTCATGAACATAGAAATGATACAGGCTATAAGCAACGCCCACGTCTCACTACGTACACGAAATCGGTCAGGTATTAATAATATAAATAACGAATAAAAGTAATTTATGGTAACATTTAGTGCTAAGCAGAGGAGATCAAGTGGCGAAGCGTATCAGCTTGCAAAAATTACTCTTCTGAATCAGCTAATCTATTCTTTGCTTAAGGTCTGCCGACATCTACGAATACTGGAGCCTAAGGGATTACGTTGCTCAATCTGCTATCTGTTCCAAGCCGTAGTTAACCCGCCTACATGACCCAGGGCACCAGTTTTCCGACATGGAACGAATCACATCAACTGCCGGTTTGTACCCGCCATCATGGACGTTATATGAATTGATTTAAATGTGGATCGTGGCATAAAATTGCGAAAGAATTTTCAGTGGAAATATGCTCTCATCGGGAAGCACTTTTTCCATAAGGATCCCGCGTTTCAAAGAACTGCTATTTGTCACTCGACTAACTGCGTTTTTACCATTCAGTTCCTAAAGTGGGCTTCCGCGTACGCGTTCGTCACGCCAGGGCAAATGGATGATATTTTTTCAACGAGATGGGAACGGAAAAATATTGAAGAGCTGCTTGAAGAGAGACGTTCATCAGGCGCTAGACAAGGAATACACCTATTCAAACGTCATCGACAGAGTCGTGTCGGGAGAATACGGTTGTTTTTGATGACAGAGAGGCATAAGAAGACTTGTCGAAATATAAATTAGACCCGTTTTGCACATATTTGCCGAAAAACTCTTAGCATTTTAATGAAAGATCTTTACGGCAATAACTAATCTGAATGAATATTCCGACAGCAACTCGACCGGCGAAACACCTGCGTGATCATATGCGATTTTAATTTAATCGTGTATTGTAAACGATCATTTAGTTGACGTTTTTTGGAAATTGTGACTCTTAAATAAACGACTACACTGTCGAGGCAGATAAAAAAAACTATAGCTTCCTGAAGCCTTGGTTTACATAATGTGGGTTTGTTACTTCTGACGAAGCGTGACAGGTTCCTGGCAAAGCAGAACAAGTAGATTTGAATTTGACAAAAGCAGCCAATAGTTTAAGTGCGCAGACCCAGACGCTGGCTGGGAGTTACAAAACTTTCTATTGTTACCGTCGGCGACCCCAATAATTCTGGACAAAATTCATATAAAATGCCATTTAAACAAGCCCTGTAAGCTATTAGGAAATCGATACGATCAATGGAATTAATAAAGAACGTAATTAGTATGTTGATGGTATCGGTGATAGATGCATGCCTACCAGGTACGCGGACAGCTCCAGGGCGAACCGAACAACGTGCAACAATCAAACTGCATTATTTGTATTCATAACTACGGATCCTGCTAAACCCCTAACCCGATGAACTTGCAAGGCCCAAAGCTAATTCGACATTGTACCTCAGCAAATTACAGGGTAAGGATGAACCTAGTTATTTTTTTATACTTTCAAGATGACGAGGCTAAAGCAACAATTTTTTTTTGCCCAATTCTGACAAGCATCGACACATGGGAATGAGATTTGATGCCGTCATCAAATAAGCGAACTTCGTATCTTCGATCACCGTGCCAGCGATGCATGAGTCCCTTGGAAGACTCGAAATTGCAAGCCACAAAACAGATAGTAGAGACTGCAGGTGGTGCCGTGATTTGCTGATACACAAATTGTTTGTGAATAGATAATGACTATGAAGCCACTGGCCGATATGCCATCGTGTTATGAAGCACATAAAAGCACAGAAAAGAAGTTCGCCTTATGTTGAACGCTGACTTTCCCGCTGAGAGGTCCACACCAATAATCTCGGTAGGCATTCGTTTAATATGTATTAAAAAGTAATCTCAATGTTGAGCAACGTAGATTCCGGAGATTCAAAGCACCATCTCATTATCTCGATGAATCACATCGCAAACCTACGCCGGTACTTATCAATCCACTGTAATTAGCAATTATATTGCTTCACTTACCTGTGTGGCATTCTCGTCTCTTTCAAGCCACTCTCGAATTGTGGATAATGCCACGTGGGCAGCATTTTTATTCGGATAGCCGTATACGCCAGTTGAAACACACGGGAAAGCAATGTGACGTATTCGATTCGCTTTAGCCGTCTCCAGACAGATAAGATAACACCGATGAAGCTTAGCTTCGTTTTCACCGATCGGGCCAACTGTATGGATTATATATTTGGCCGGAAGTTTATAACCGCCTATTTGCAGCCAAATAAGGGAAGCAAGAGCCTTATAACAATCTCACGATACGACCATTCTTACTTAATAGTTCCTCATAAATCAGACGGACTAAGCCTCAATTATTTGTGAGAGACTGCGGAAACTTTTAAAATAACGACATATATATATGTTGCTAATCATTACAGGGTTTGTAAATATTAGCTATGATTTGATGCGTTTTGTTCAACAAGTATTTGTACTGAAATAAACCGTTTATCCTATCATAAATTAGCGCAAACCCAGAATCATCTCAAAATTCTGTACAGAATGATTAATAATGATAGTAATAATTTACCTTTTAGATGTCTTTTTGAATAGTTAAAAAGAATAGTTTGAAAAATAAAAGATTGAGTCACCGTTTTTAATTGTCCAAGTTCACGCTGTTCTAACCTGTAACCTTAGCATCCCCGGTATCGCATCCGTTCAGAGTGGCACACTCTTCAATGAGCTGAGGTCCGGCGGCTCGATGAATCGCCCCATCTACTCCCCCACCGCCCATCAGCCGATTGTTGGCCGCATTTACGATAGCATCGATTTCAAGGGTTGTAATATCACCCTCGAAAATGCAGATTTTTCGATTCAGTTCTGGCTTTACTGGCCATTTTGTTTCCACCTGTTACATAATGAAATTGGATTCCGACGTTATTCGTAGAAACAGACTAAATCGATCTTTTTTTCATAACCTTTAAGCTTAAAGTCGACGCTGTTTCTAAAACGACCTAGGCATTAATGCAACATCCTGCGTGAAGACTGTTCACGAAATCACTGAAATCGGCACCCCACAAAATAATTTCATTAAATTAGTTAAATGTTTGAACCGTAAACCTGAATATGGAAAACCTGACCACTCCCAGTTCTAGGCGTAAATCGAACCACATAATTCGAAATAAGAATAAGAAAATTGTTTTGAAAGGGACTTGTATTCTTAGCAACAGCGCCTTCCAGTATCGCTACCTTTTTAGTGCAGTCCTTTAGACGCCCATAAGTGGGCCAGTCCATTAGGTCTTCCAACACAGCGAATTTCTTTCCACATTTATAATGCTGCCGTCGCTCGTCCAAAGTCATATTTAGGTACTTTTCTGAAATAAACAAGTGCAACAAATTAAAGAAAAAATTGCGAACTAACTAAAATGTATTATATGGCCCTCATGCCGTAAAGGTTCGAAACGCTAGGCCATGCGGTTGTTTCTTTATTCGAACATAAGATGCGGTTTTGTGGATTACATTTAACTAGTAATATTAAAAATGATAAATCTAGTTCTGCAGATTGAGTCCTTTGCAAAGTACTCAGTCAAAAAAGACTTCCTATCATTAAAACCCATGCTTATCGCAGCGATCAAAATTTCTGAAGGCTAAAAGCAAAAAGCTTCCATACACTACCAAACTTTATTTACAGTTCCATGCGAAAGTTTGTGCTATAAAATAGTAGAATTTTTCTTGCTAAACTCGTTGCAGTTTGCGAAAAAAAGACGTTGGAATAACCTATAACGAATCAAACGTAAACTATCTTAAGGACCGAGTACCACGTATAGAAGAAGTCTATTATATCAGCAAATAATACAACATCCAATATATCGTATATTTAGTTGTCCCTCAACTTATTTTACCTGTTATTTGACTTTTCCCTGTTATGTGATACGATATGGTG
This sequence comes from Varroa jacobsoni, assembly GCF_002532875.2. NCBI lineage: Eukaryota > Metazoa > Arthropoda > Arachnida > Mesostigmata > Varroidae > Varroa > Varroa jacobsoni. The sequence goes on from NW_019214123.1 coordinate 68,799, forward strand.
TTGTCGATCATTCAACTGGAAAGGCTTCATTTCGTTGATGATATAGCTACTATCAACCTTAAGTTGCCCATCAAGTCTAGTGTTATAATGCATTGCTAATTGCACAGTTTGCTATATGTCTATTGTTCAATCGCTGATATCTGCTATCATTTTTCCCATCATTCTTTGGCGTATCCTCTGCTTTCGGTTTAATTATTCCGACGAACTTCCCCTAGAATTCGAATCGTGCCGCGGAGCGTCTTGTTCTTTACTGCCATCGGATCATTTACGACATCATTATTTGCAGCGTTTGGTTCCGAACCTATGAAGTGACCCTCATCAGGTTCGTTTAAGGGTCCCTGCACTACATGGCGTTTCTATTCCAATAGCTAACGCACTAACTGTACAGTGACAAGTTGAGCTTTACTGTCTGTCCATAAAAGTAGGATCAGCGCCAAACGCGTGGGAACCAGCGGTGGGAGCTTATTGGATCAGGAAACATCGTGTTTTTAATGCGGACACGTTTTGCGTCGCCTTCGTAACCTCTCGTTCTGCTCGGGCTCATTCGCTGTCATTATTGATGCGAGGCGTAACTATCTTTATGCAGCTCTACGCGAAGGTCCCTACTTATCTCGGTTCGCTCTAGGGGGTAACTTAGTGTGGACTCAGCCTGACCAGCTGCTCCTTCCATTTCCAAAGTATCGTTGACCTTTTCTGCCTTATCCGATGACATGCACGTAGATACACGCACACACTTTGCTACTGGTGGTTAACCCTAGGCAAAGGGGGATTCTGTGACCTGCAACGTGGGAGCATCGCCCAAGACTTCCTCCGCCTGTCTGTCTGTCTGTCTGTTTTTCGTTCAACTACTGAACCAGCAGCGATAAAAAACGCTGCGATAACTGCGCTTCGTTTTGCGCTCGAAAAATAGCAGCATTTAGTGAGTATGCCTGGGAGGCACCTTTCGTAATGAACGTAAGGTCCCGTCCACTATTGCAAAGACTGAAGAGAACGTAACCAGGTTACTTACCAGATCGATTACACGAAGGACGGATCGAGAAGCCCCTAAAAAGGTAATCTGCTAGAAAATACCTAGCTGGAAGATTACGGGGAGAGTGCGACCGGCGTTACGAAACGGTCTTGAAAAAGCGCTGTAACAACAGGGTAATATTCAAATTAACTGAGGCATGTCCTAAGTGTTACCCCGAAATCACTGCTGCTTGCAGTCTGAGCACTAGATCTATGTTGCTCGTTTCGTAGCAGTCCTTTCCATAATACGTATATTAAATAGAGCAGTATAGAACATGGTACAAATCTTTCCACAAGTATCGAGCTATTCAGCATTAGACATTAGATCGTTTAATATGAAACGTGACAGACTTTAGTCTCATATTTTAAGACAACACTACATTATAACAGTGGGACATGTTCAAATACCTTTTTTGGTATTCGAGCTGCACTTGTATTACTTAAAATCTGTGTCTCGTCGTTCTGTATTTTAATGAATTGTAGTGAACCATGGAAGATCGCGACATTCGAACGGGTCGCGAATATGAGTTGAACTACAATAGCAGCAACAGTTCGCTGCAAGCCGTCAATATAAGCACTGTGAACCGTGGGGTTAAAGAAACTTCAAAACGACCTCGAAAATGAGTCTCATCCAAGGATCCCGGTAGAGGTTACGTGCAACGATTTTAGAGCTCTAGTGGAAGCTGACCCATTTCAAAGAGCACGTGTGTTGGCACCCAGGTTTGTTGTATATAATAATGCTATGATTGTTCACCTTGGTCAAACGATTAGTCTGCTACAAGAGAATCCGGCGGACTTTAAAACTAAATAACTGTTGGATTACATGCCGCTAGCAGTCGTCGAAATCTACCTAGCAAATACTGCAACTTTCTAAAAAGTTGTAAATGGAAACCGGTTCAATCTAATCCAACAAAATTAATTCAAAAGAAAAACATCCTTTATTCACGGAAACGTTTTTATTCATCGAAATCTGTAGAGCCGCCAGAATTCATAAAAGATAGGTGAAGACATTCGAGACCTTAAGTTAAAGCACGGTACGTGAATGACGCCGACGTTTCAAGAACGGAAATCAGAGTGTCGAAGATCAGCAAGAAGGTCATCAGATGTAGGGATCCGGACGACAAGGACTTCTTATAAAAACAGAATTCAGAGTCTAAGGGCTCTCTCCGCAAGAACTGACATTTTATATATGATCTGTTACAGAATTATAGCTTAAATGCGAAAACTAAAAAAGACTGGTCCCCATAAATTGAATTTCTATTTGCGGAGCTGGCATCAACAAAAACCCGCCTAAAGCATACGCTCACCATTGACAAAAAAGGTTCGATCTTTATTACAAGCCGGAGCGGAGCCACGGAAGATGACAACATCTTCCTGAATATAAATTGGGTTCGGTGGCGATGTCGAGTAGGTTTATACCTTACAATAGACATTAGGGGCATTTTTGGAATAAGATAATCGCCGAAAATAAAACAATCAATGCAGCCCCTTATTTTGAGTTCCTTAAAAGGAGTACGGCAATCGAAAGCAAGCAGCGTAGTTATTTGACAACCCTACACCTCAGTGGCAAGTTTTAGTTGCTTTTTGCAAAGGGCTATGGAACGTTAGCCCTGAGCTGATTCATTCGTGTAAGTACAGGGCTTTTCGACTAGGACGACTTGTGGCCAAGTACATTTCATTATCATTTCGTCAAGAAGCATAGGAGTCAAATAGGAGTATTACACATGCGAAGGCGAATAATAGCTGTCCAGAAGCTGCCAAAGCGCTGGGACAAGTTTAATACATAGAGCCGGGTATCCCCAGGATTTATAAAAAATAAAAAACCATTCTAATCACTTTGTTTTCAAAACTTGCTATATTCCCTTCAAAGAGTCTAACAATAATAGAAATTGATTAAAAAAGCAAATAGGTGTCTCATAATTTAAGCAGAAATCCCAAACTGAGACGTAGAGACGCTTGCTTCTACGCTATAACGGCGAGCCTTACATGCACCGAATGATGATTTCGATGAAAAATGAATGAGGCCAATGGATCGATTCTATTCAACAGGCAGAACATTGGCCTAAAACAACTATATTGCTGTTTTAGTTTTCCGTATATTGCAGGTGTGATTCGTCTAGGTAGGGTCTGGTTTATCGATAACGGCTAGACAGTGCTGCAAAACTGATGACTTGAAGTGTCATTTATCATACATATACAAAAAAAAAATAACACAGATCTTACTCCTTCAATACATTTACTCAATACACAGGCTACCATACTAACGGCAGAAAATGATAAATCACTTTGATCGAAAATTTTAAAAGGATCAAGCGACGTTTTATAGACCACAAGCAGATTTTCAATATCCCAACTCGTTCGGCTGCTGACCACTCGGTCACTTGGATACATCCTAAGATAGGGTATTACATAACTTAGAATCGCAGTACCTAATAATAAAAGTTCACACTACATTAACGTCTGAATTATTTTTAAGTTGTGCTGTAGTGGCCTGAATGCTTAGTAAACTCGAGTCGCCGTTGCCAAACATAGCGTGTATTGAGGCAGCTTGATTGGTTTAATCTAAGCCAAGTATTTTGTGCTTCGCACGGCCTATGTCCTTACAGCGAAACAAAAAAGAAAAAGTATAATCTATCATGTAAGTACTATTTTTTAAAACAATAAAATATGCCACAAGATGATCATGAGAATAATTAGAATCAAGAGCAAAGATATTGTCCTCTACAGGCGTTCTCCGAGTGTGCGCCAACTATGCAAGTCGTGAATAGCAAAAAAAGCTTTTTTTGTTGAACAACTTTCTTTAAAATCGTCAAAAGTCAAAAAATCACATGGTAAAAACAAACAAAATACAGAAAATAACAGAACTCCTCTTCGTGTACAAAAGCTAGTCAATGTATCTGCTTTGCCTTGCTATAGAGCTCCATTGAATGGATCGGGTCAGGATCAAACAGAATGAAAGACGATGTTGGTGTTGTACGACGAAAACAAAGTTCTCCTCGAAAAGATAGTTTCCATTAAACATAATTTACACGTCCCGCTAAGCTTCTTTTAATAGAGGTAAATTTTCCCCTTCCGAAAATTGATTATCAATTCGAAAAATTCCCTAAGAGTTATATGTTACCCTTCTGGAGGGGAATACTTAGAATGTGTGTATCATTAATATGTAGCTCTTTCTTTCCGCGAAAGATTAACTGACAAATAGAAAATTGTCGTTTTTCTAGTCGTAAGTGTTAGCCAGTGTAGATACGGTAAAGAAAATGACTAAACAGTCAAAAACGAGTGACTAGAGGAGTGAAAGCACTGCAGGATATGCAATCAAAAGCATCAACAAAGGTCCCTGCTTTTTTCTAGCTCCCATATTCCCCATTTTTCTGTAAAGTCCAACCGATTACAGCTGCCTTATGTTAAGCTAGGTTATTCTGTTAAGGAAAAATAAAACAGTTTTGCTTGGATATGGAGCCTCTCTGATTAAAAGAAATTCATAGATTTTCGTCTTTTAACTTTAACCAGCTTTTATTAATAGCTGTAGTATTTACTAAACTAACCACTTCCTATGAATCTTCTCCTGCGTTTTTTGTGCTATTTGACTGGAAGAGGCATTTATGTATTGTGCGTTTTCTTTACCGCCCGTCACTTTATTATTAGTCATTTATTAACAATCCAGCTGGTTAAATTAATGGCTTGCTATTAAATTCTGATTCAATTTATGACCCCGCGAAGTGATAGTTCGGTTTAAGCTTCGCAAAGTATTTTGTGCGATGAGACCCAGGTCAATACTTTCGCAATATTGCCTATGGATGTTAAAAATGAATGATACAAGTGTCTCTCCCATTTTGGCCTGCGTGATAACCGCTATTCACTACTTTTATTAATTCATAGATTTTTATCTTCTTCTCAGAAGAAAACTCAGAAGTATTGTTCAGGATAACAATGGTGTTTGTGGCTTACTGTACATTGCCTATGCAGAAGGCTCATTTGATCTTCAGAGCATTTTTCCTGACCGCAGATTGATAAAGGACTAGAGTTTTGAAATATCCAAAAACACCCCGTCTTTTCCACAGAACTTTTTCCATTTAAGCAGAGCCGTTAAATTATACAATGCATCATTACTTATTGAACTACACAATCAGTTTATGTTTAACATTAGCCTTTTTGATACTAATTATTATTAGCAGTTTTTTTTTTGTTTTGTAATGGTAGCTAGCATCTTCTATTTCTATTGGTTGACCTGTATAGTTAAAGACCTTTGGAATATGCGCTTATCGTTTCATAACCAGCATATCCATATATATGAGTTTATCTTTCACGCAAGATCTATATATACATATATATGCAGATAGCTGGATGATTTCGCTGCATATATTGGTGTAAAGTTAACCGTACGTAGTATTGCAACATGTACAAATGCAGTCATCACCTGTTTCGTGATACTTTTGCGACTTACAGCCTCTTCCTTCAAAGGTCTGGTAGTCTCTACGAACAGATTCAAGAACCAGTTATATTGTTTCATTTTTTTTAACTGACATATGACGACTTCATTAGATTTATTTTTTGCGACATGTAGAAACAATAATATAATTCATGTTGTAGCCAACTGGCACATGTCGAATGTGAATTTCCGTTGCCATGAGTTTCCGTCTTCTGAGTTCCTTGACATTTCCTTATTACTGATTACGTATACCCAAACGGCCCGACTGATGACATATTCATACACTAAAACGTAAAATGAATCGTCCTACAATTATAGATCGCAATAGTCTTTGTGGATTATAAATGGAGTACCACTAAAAGCTGATGCGGCCGTGATGAAGACGGGTTACGACTGACTATTGTGATATTAAAGCTATAGATAGAAATGGATACAACAAAAGGTATCACAGTGTGAAAAACAATTTCCGAGAATTCGATAATTTTAACATTGGATTAATGATGCTCGTTGCATGTCGAAAGTTCATGTTGCAATGAATGCCAAACACACATTATAGTACAGTTGGCGTAATATATGGTTTTAATTTCATTCAATGGTGGTCTTGGTCAACGGAACATATAAGACAAATTTATTCAATCACCTAATGAAAACGCTAGTCCTGCCCAGATATCATATGTTTATTAGAAGTATTTAAATTTGCCGCATAATTAAGTAGCATCAGCTGACGAAATTAACCCTGGGTGAATACTCAGTTTTGTGAAAACTACAGCTTTGAGGTAAGCACGACCATGATACGAGCGCCGAACCGGTATAAACGACCGTAAACCGTTGTCGCTACGACAAAACGATTCGTCGATAAAACGCTGGAAATCGACTTAGTATCTATGGTAAGTGTGAAGAGCTACGTGGCAACGATAAACCAAGTTTACCGTAATAATCACAGACTAGTTTGGTCGGAGCTCGCTGCATAAACACGTATCAATCTGCCCTCATCGATACTACACAGCGGCAGATGAATGCGTCCAAAGGGACCCTCTAAAGTATGCCTTATGTACATACGTATCGGCTGTACTTGTTTATGGCCTTTTTTCTGTACTTCGAAATTAATGCGTAGTTCTGGAAACAGACATCTACAGCCATAAGGAACAACGCGTTGATCATTATCATCACGAGTGACTTTTGTCCGAATTTTAATACTGCCGGGGTAAAATTCGATCAGGACCATAAAGGTGGATAATACATGGATCATCGTTGATCGACCTTCAGCCTCATTATGTAGATGCAGCTAGCGGGACGTATAAATAGCCAGTTGCTCTTTCAAATATTTTTTTCTATATTATTATATATATTGGTGATAAGTATATTCTATATTACTATATTTTCAAGCGCGTTCATAGAGACAACGAGTTTTATAACACTTGCAAAATATTGTAAATTATCTGTTAATGAATGCAACACAAAACGTATACGACGGACTTTCTAAAGCAGTGTATCCGTGTGTGTAATTCAGTTATTTATTACTACTATTAATTATGCTTTAAGGAATATCTGTATTATAGCAAGCGATTTGTTTGTAGTGTTAACTTTCGAAGCATTTTTGTGTATTTTTTTGTTGTTCTTCCGTTACTTCAGTTTTGTTTTTGTTGGCATGACAGATCACTGCATACCACTGTTAAGATCGAATTTTTACCACATAAGAAACACAGATGATTATTGATTTCGTATGATATCAAAGCGAAATAAAAGTAATATTTCTCTGCTCCGTCTAACTATTATTTAGCCAAAGTGAAAATTATTAATATATTTCACAGAAAAATTTTACCATAGAATTTCTGCACATAATTAAGAGGTCGCAGAAAAAATAATAGGTACACTAACCTCGATTAGCTACCACGTTTGGTTCGGTGGACATCGTGTGAACGTTGACTGCCTCCATTCCGCGAATACGGGTGCCGCACCTATGAAGGTATGCGAATAAAAAACCGGTATATACTTGAAAGATACACAAAAATTAATCATGGTAGTATTAGGATTCACACGAACGTAACAAATGAAATAACCACATTATGAATGAAGAGTGCGTGCCAATAGAAATATGCCAGATTATCATAATAATAAGATATACTATATTTCAAAACAGCTCTTTTTGACATTATTCTTCTTTGGATATGTGTCTTTAACTATATAGCGGATAGAAAATTTGCAACTCAACTCAATGCTTGTACACTTTGTTGTTGTGTTTCCGTCGTAAGATTCCGGGACGCTTTTGGCATGACGTAGTTGAAATGTTAAAATTTATCCTTTCACTTAACTAAAACCACCGTATAGTATAAATAACTTAATGCAGTTCCGTTTTCTCCTGTTATCCTGTATTTCGAAGCTACTTAAAAGTTATTTCCACCGATCTATTTCCACTGATATAATTTAAAAAATCTGATAGAATGGATCTTCTGAAACCATGTATACATATATTTATACGAAAATTTTAACTGACAAGTTCAGGTATTAGGTGAACATGGGTAGCGTGAACCTATTCTTCTAGGCTGTGTAGCGGCCCTAGCTTTTGGCTGTTGGACGCGCGCCCATCGAGACCAATGACCTCTGTGTCGATTCATTCATCCTAACAATTGCCGTCGCTAATACATTTCGCTGCTGCTTCACAGAATCCATCTCATGGGTTCACTTCAGGCGGTGGCTAGGCATAGAAGGCCAGTCGCAGTACTAAGTTAAAATAATGCAACTATGTTCTTCTTAACGAAGCACTGAAAAAACTTCACGATATATAAAGGATGAGTAGAGATGTCAGGAATAAACCTTTATCCCTAACAAGTGGATAATAGGGACGCACACTAGGGTCCAGCCTCTATAGAACTCGCCCCGTGGGATGTTACAAAGGTTTCACCTATTTCGAGAATACATGACGTGGACTAACTAAATCTTTCGAATTTTACGCGCGGCACCGCCTTTAGTCGCATTTCATTAAACGTCGTGACGCGTTTTATATCCGAAACAAAATACAGATGTACTCCGCTTCGTGCTGAGAGAAGCCATCCGTCTGAAGAAATACCAAACGGGTTAAGCACCGAATGTAAAAACTTGATACATATATTTAGGTTCTTTAGATGTCGACCCGCGGCGCGTGCGCCATGAAACATTCTTTTTTCTGGTCGTTTCAAACACTACCATTAGACGAATCGAACAGGCAACGGTCATCTCACTTACATATATTTGGACTGTGAATAAAAAACATAGCATTTATGTCTCGTTGTCCCTACCCATTTTTTCTCGCTTCATCTTATATTACACTCCATTCTGAGAATTGGGGAAAATAGGAAAGCTGGAAAATAGGAAAGGTGAAAAAACAGTGAAAATTATGGTGTCTTAGATCTAGGCCTAAAAACTAAGTAAAAATCCTTTAAACCACCAAAGTACATAAGCCGCTCCCGTAAGACAATCCCTTGTGGGTCAGCTAAAATTTCTTGTCACTGTAAAAATTCTTCGCGATTTTTATTCCGTACTTGAAGTGCTATGCATTAGGTATGTCATGTGTTATTTCGACTATAAATAAATCATATCAACATCGTTTTTGCGAGACCTGAACATTGACGCTAACGGAGAACGTAAACCTTCAAAAAGGCCACTGGTTAAAGCTTCGAAACTTGCAAAAATCATTATTTCACTTCCAACTAATGCGTTTAGCTTTCAGCGACGTCATTTGTAAAGCAATCTTCAGTAAAGCATAAACGTCGTTTGTCGTATGCCAGTAAGCCAAGCATCAACAATTTTCTTTTTCTTATGAACGAATATTTACTAATCCTAGTCATTCAAGAAGGATAATTTGGCTGAGGAGCTCAGAGACCAACGTTTCGTGCGATACTCCCTTTTTTTAGGATAACAAAACGGAAAGCTGCACGACTATTTCAAATACTTCAGGCTGCTCCATGTCGAATATAAAAGGTGGTCGATCAAGCAAATCATAGCTTGAGCGTAAATGAAAGAAATATTCCCGAGTTTATATACAACTACCAACTTCCAAATGCCTCAAGATTTCAACATTGGCTACAACGACGTATAAATTTCCATTCTCTACTTTATTAGTCTCAGTTATGACACAAAAATTATATCATATGTTATCACTTCTGTTATATTTTTCCAGAATATAAAATAACCCGCCTTTGAAAAATGATACGGCTAGCAAAATAAATATACTTTTGCATGTAAACGACACTACGAATGTAAGTATATTATCTACGTATTTAAAAACAATCAGTCTATCATTAAGTTTCATTTAGTTCAAATATAAATTTTTGTAGTGTGTACAAATTAAATTCTTCTAATAAATCTTTAATAAAACATTACACCCTTTTTAGCGACATGAAAGGTGGCCATGTAATACAACTACTTTTGCATTAGCTTTATGTGAAGATAACAATGCCAAGTTTGTGTATGTGTGTAAGCAAAACTAACAAAATAAAATGTGTCCCTTGTGGCACATACAAATCGAAACAATAACCAATGATCAATCATCTGCCAGAATAAAATAAGAGTACACCATTAGCATTTCATGTTCTTGTCAGTACCGCTTAACAATTAAAAAATGTATATATATGCAAAATAGACAAAAATGTCAGAATACTCATTTAACCTTAAAAACTCAAATGAACAACAAAGAACAGGCCCATTTAAATCAGTTAAGGTTATCTACGGTTTCGTCCGAAATCCATACATTAAGCTACTTGTAGCTCGAGGCAGTTCAATTCGAAAACATCCAAATATTGTGTTCGATTTGCTATGACGAAAAAGCGATAGAAATGCATGAATGAAAAGGCTAACAGGAGTGCAGAATAAAGCGTTTTTCTTCGTGTTAGTCAAAAAGAAGCTTCAGAAACCGTAACATATATTTGCCTGAATAGCACAGATGAAGAATTAAGCAGAGTACGCAACAACATTCGGTCACTCACGCAGCAGCGTCTGAAGAGCACAAACAAATTAAGCACACAGATTGAGCAGTCCCCGACGGTGTCTAAGGACAGCTGCAACTTGTATTTTTAATGTGACGATAATAAAAGTAAAACTAGCCAGTAACATCCGCACGATTTCTACCAGGTGCATTGATTTCTACAGCGTTTGCTTAGAACACCCGTGGAAAACTGTTCTTATGTTTCTCCGTTCCGCGCGCCAGCAACCTCAGTGGCGTGAAATATAAACAAACACAATGAGACGAGACTGAATGAATGTATTTCTAAAAAGCGATTGCTTACTAGATTTAGAACGTTATTTCGCCTTATGTACACACGGAGCACCAATGTATAGCTTCTAATCAAGGAAAAATTTATGTGAATAAACCAGTCGCTCTGTTTAGTTAGTAACGCGTTGGATATCCATTTATTTCGGATCTTAAACTAAGAAATGTACTTGTTGTATACTTTGCACAATTTTTGTTTATCAATATTCTCTAACATAATTCGAAGTACGACCATTAGCAGGATTTAAACGCTAAATTGTTTTGCACTTCTTTAAAATTTCAGCCTTTGCTCAATGGAATTAAATATCTGTACATTCAATCGTGTTTAATTAATACGGATTTCTCTAATGTTTTACTGAAAAACATGTACTATAAAGACAGCGGAATTTGGCAAAGAGCCAATAGAATTATACATTGTAAGGGCATAAAATGTGGCAGATTTTTTATGATGCTGGATTAAGAATGAGTAATATAGGCAACAGCATGTCACAGATAGTTGTGCGCATATACAAAGAAATGAGTGAAATGGAATATGTCACGTGTAAAATTTTAGGTAATGGTACCGTAAAAGAGCCTGGTTGGGCTTCGATTGGCAGTTGAGTGATGTTTGACATATAACTTACCTGAATATCATATCACGTTTTCTTTTTTTAAACACACCTATCAAAAGTCAATTTTCAAGACGGAGCCAGAAACCTCCAGTTTAAAAATCAGTCATTTATTCTATTAGAATAAAATGTTTCAAGTTTTACGTCCGTTACTTAAACCGTTAGACGTTGTTTTACACAGCTTGCTCCCAGCGCAAAAAGAAGCGTGTCTACCCTCTTTCCCCCCTACGGATTCAAATCTGGAGCATCGTTTGCTTCTAATTTTAGTAAGCAAACATTTGACAATTGCTCCATTACAGGGACATTTATTCTCTTTGTGACCGAGTCTCTACATTATTGATCTTAAGCTTTGCTAGATAACGGCAGATGTTAATGAAATAGCCTCTCAGCGCATTACTCAACTATAGCAGGAAAATATAATTATAAAATTAGCAGCTCTGGAAACTAATCATAGAATTTATTCGACATAACTTATCGATGCAAGGCAGATATAAACGCTTTTTTTTTTTTTTCTAAATGAGAAACAATTATCTGTAGATTAAACCCTGATAAAATAATCCGAGTAGAAAACAGCAAGCCATTCTAGACAATTTTCTAAGTAAAAACAGAAAAAAAATAAACACCACATAACATACAATGTAAAATATTCTTCATCAGAGAACACGTTTGTTTTTGTACATCTTTCAAATCAATGAGATCGCCATTAACGACCCTCTGTGCAAATGGATTAACAACTACGCCTACATAATTTTAATTGCTGAATATTAGCGTGTGATTTTATTCGCTGTACCTGTATGGTGACTGGTGGAGATTTTGTCATTTACGAGGACAGATAACAGCGGCCTGTTGCTACTCTCTGGTCCATCACCACAACCTCAGACATGATGAGCATACAATGGATGCCCACTGGGGCCTATGCACACTAAACGCAAATCGGATATCAAATCAAATTCAGGGAATCTGCCCGTACAAACTAGCTGCGCCCGAAGTTAGATAACTCAAATTACCTTGGGCGAAATTAATTTGCAAATAAAGCGTCCGTTTTTACTACGCCGCTGCCCACTTACTTGAAGCTGGCAGGTACATAGTTAAGCTCCATCATGTAAATTTATTGAAGTAAAGTCAACAATCACAAATAATTTTTAAAGTTGCTTTTACCGAATAACGTATTCTGTTAAAAAAAAAAATGAATGCTTCGAAAGTATCTATAGAATGCGTTTAAAGCGGTTTTTAGTTATATAATATAGTACAGGTCTAACACATTAGACATGTATTTAAAAAATATCATACATGTTGGTCAAACGCAAAGATTTTCACGTATTTAATTAGGATAATTTGTTCTCCTACATCAGCCGCCTACTTTGACTTCGACCATTCGTCAAGTAGCTATTATTTGACAACATTATACGAGCTATAAAAACGGTAGCGGAGTCCCTCCTCTATAACCCAATAAAAGAGCGATGCTGTATACGATTGCTGGAGCACAAACGCGCCATAATTTTATTCGTCTTTTTTAAAGATTTACGTTTATATTAATAGTTGAAGCACAACAAGTGTTCAAACTTTCAAAAGTCCTGGCCTTACGAACAGGTTCGCGGCTTTTATCGAACAAAACTAAGGGTAAACATGGGTTTTAACATGGTTACATTATAATGTAGCGTTACTGTGAAGCCGTAACGAATCAAACTTTTTGCCCTGTCCAACGATGACTGATGTGAACAATACCTTCCATTTTGGCAAATCGGAAAGGTATAACAGATCACAACAATCAATATATGGAGCATGTATTTAGATACTGCGAGAACGAGTCCAATAGAGGAACGAAAAAGTTCAACTGACCCTATGCCTCGTTGAGTTAGCTTCATGTGGTACGTTTTCCATTCTTTAATCTACCGCGTTGAATAAAATATAATGGCATGCTAATAAGCGCTATCTCAGACAGGGATTATGCGGTCAATGGTTAACTAATTATGATACGAACAAATCTATCTAAATTTTGCATATCGAATATAAAGGTTTTCATTATCTAGATCATTCAAGGTCTAATACCATCGGTGCTTTCTTCAGATGTGAACAATTTGATAACCCGGCCTGTCGACCAACAATGAATTGTTGTCTTCAAACGTTACCTCATGATTCGGTGCTCTCTCTACACAAACAATGCTGCATCGGTTTCTAGTAAACATAAACATATTACAGAGATCATCTGCGCCGTTTTTGGGTAAACTAGGGAGAATTTCTTAAATTCCTTCTACACTCGATATGTCTTTGCTAAAATGAAATATATCGAGTCAAACTACGTCGCTCTCCAACAGTTTGCCTTGTGAAAAAGTTACTCCTAGCTAATATCAACGTATTACCGAAAACTAACAAACCGGATTCGTCATCGAGTCTAGCATCTCCATCGTCTGCAGAGGTTTTAAAATACTTGTACATGTGATTTGTGCTCCGAATTTTTCGAAGTAAACTGCACACAGAGTTACGCTCATTTTAGTCTTACATTGATTGTATGAAAATGTAAAAAATCCTGTATTAGATAGATGCAATTATTTACTAAACTTTATAATCAGAATACTAACATCCCCAACTCTTGTATAGTATAAATGAATGTTAGCTTTCTGATTATATTGGCTATTTACTCTGTCTAATGAACATTTGCAAGGGCTCTCACATTTGACATTACTCTTGACTTCAGTAAAGTGTCAGTAGATCCCTTGCCAAGGGCAAAATCCCGTATTACCTAAAACCGCACCCGGCATTTCAGCTGAGTTAACTGCAGTCCTCAATCGTACAAACACTAAATGATGACCGTAAAAACGACCTTAGCCAAAGTGTACTAGGAGCTTGTTTCTTTCAAAGTTACAGTATTTTTCTATTCAATATGCAACTAATGACAAGTTAATTTGACTCGTCTTGACATCTCACAAGTATAATTCTCTAGCACCCAATGCAAAACCCATAATCGAGGATAACTTATTGAAGTTAAAACATATACGATTTATTCAAATATTAATTTGAATTAAACAAAAAAACACTTCACCTTTCTAAGTAACATGCTACATGAGGGTGTTTCTCGAGACAACTCCTCGTCTGCAACAACTTGTTACAACAAGTAATCTATCCTTCCGAATCGTGCGTAACGCATTATGATTCTCTACAATAAAAACAGGTTTATCAAGGTTTAGCTAAGCGAGATTAGGCTCTAAGATGGTTTCATCCATTTCACAACCAACGGGGCTCATTATGGCCTAGGGCAAATACAGCGTAAAGCGATAAATGTTCGTTTCACTGGATAGAATCGCGTTTCCCTTTGACGCTAAAGAGCTCGGCTGTTTACGTTTTGCCAGTCTGCAATGGCTAGCCTCCTATTTAATGTTTGCCTTGTTTTGTTTGTTGCCTGGCAGCTGGAGGGTCACCCAACAATACATACTAAATTATCACTTGTATTCTAGAAGTTCTTATTTCTCATCTACTTTTTTACTTAGCTATTGACGCACGTATAAAACTACAATAACCTCAATTGTACAATACAGCTGAGGTTATAAAAATTGGTGCTATGGCCTTTTCAACACCTGTGAAGAAAGAATACTATTTCCGATCATGTTGACAAGCTTTAAGCTTTACAATCATATTCCGAACTCGCCTAAACGCTGTAGTTTTCTCAGTGTTATATCATATGTTAATCAAACGTTCCGATCACATAAGGTGTTGTTATCGGGACTTACTTTTTGATTTTAGTGACTTTCTTTCAATTCACAACACTCTGACCGTCAGATAAATATAACTAAAAAAAAAAAGAGATGTTTTTAACTCCCCTTGAATCATCATCTGTTTTAATAAGAGTAATAAAATCTAGGCAATTCATGAGACTCACCGCGGTTTCATCCTCATGCACGAAGGATTCATATGATACAGTTAGGAAGTCTGGCCTTAGCGGCAACTTGTAATAGGTTGAACTGGGTTACGTCCTATCGTTTTACTACACGTTTTACCACACTACAGATTTGTGCTAAACTGATTCGAGGTCTGTTCACCAGCTAGAACGGCGATAAGCCCTCACCCGCTCCTGAGGAGCACCAAATGCCGCCTATTTTGTGAGCGATTCACACAGACTTGCACTACTTCTCTGCAGCGCCTTCCCTTGGGACGATTCCACTAAACAGAAATATTGACTACCCGAAGTGATTCTATGAAGCACTTTTGAGGGGAGGGTCCTGAATCATGATATATAGATACAAAATGGGTGTACTCAAGTAAGGAATGATGTTTGTTGACCTGTGGCTTCAATCCCCATAGCCTTTACAGTTAGCATATATATATATATATATATACATATATATATATATATATATATATATATATCGTTATATTGTCATATCCGTAGACATGTCTCGTGAGCCTTGCAGTGTAACACACTGGAAATAGCGGAATCGGTGGAAGTTTTTACAGGTTTCTGTGACAAAATATTGCAGTTAGTGAAATTGGTCAACTTAGAGGTATCTACCTAGATCCAATTTAACCTAAAATAACGCTTGATTCGTTTATTTTTCGAAAGCAACCATCCAGTTAGCAATAGATGACAGCTGACGGGTTACATAAGAAATTTATCAGACTGTCGTTAACAAATACGATTGTCTGGAGTCGTGTATGAAAACGAATTTTATTGGATTATATCAACAAAAAAAAAAACGACATCGACTGACTCTAGACTACGATCAACGCGATTTGTGTCTTCGTGCTACTGGACCAAATAAAAAATGGGTGACTCCATGACCGTACGGTATAGTTTTGGACATTTACTTCTATTGGCTTTAAAATACATGTGAAGTATGTGTCTGAACACCGTAAAGGCGTAGATTTCAATGCAAGCCATCAGATTGCATAACACTGAGATGAGCACGAGTTACTCAGATTCAGTCTATAGAAGCTTTAATAGATTAGAGTGAAGTTAAGAGATAGTTTTCCTAGCAAACGAAAATGCAGCATTGGACTCGAATTTTAGTAGCAATTTAATGTATTACGTATTAGCTGTCACCTTCCATGGTCTGTTGTCATTTCTCGATCAATTTATTTGCTCTTTCTGGTCGAGCCAGCTTTTGAGGCATTGTCTGCTATCAAATATCCTGGTACGAACCACATTTTGCAATGATCGAAAAAGATGGTAATGCGTTTGCGTGAGGTCTAAAGAATGTAATGACTTAGAAAGGAACTGCCACTCAGGCCCTCGCAACGCGGCATTTACCAATCTTGGCCATATATAATTTTGCCTATTTGATTTCTTCTGTTGGCTAACTTCCTTCAGTCGATCTAACGATTCGTTCTTGCTGGATGCCATTTGTCCAGTGTAATGCCTAAAGACTTAAGGACCGACCGTAAGAACCTAAATAGCCGGACCACATACAGATCCTTGTCGATCGTGTCGTTCTTTTCAAGCACTTTATATAAGACTTTTTCAATTTTACCGGATGCAAATTATATTCGTTCTGGGATGGGCATCTTTCTCAGCTCCCCTCCACGGTTGCTCATGCTTTTTTCTGCTTCGTATCAACGTAGAGGTAGAACCGCGGTCCTTATCGACCTCATATGGCAAATACAAAATCCCTTTACAGGTTCAGGGTTCCGCGTTTGATGATCGTGATGAACTCCTCTGGGCAATTTTCTCAGCCTTAAAGCCTCCGCTAGATACAGCACAGATATTCTGGGCTGATAGTTTTCTGGCCCCGGAAAAGGGGAAATAGAGTAAATGTCGAAAAGGCATGTTTGTAATTAGGAACATTAACCCTTTGAATCCTGAACTTGGCTTAAATTTGCCTTGATAGTAGATACGATGAGCTTGAAAAATAAACAGAGAGAGAGCATTTTTAAATCATGTATGGTTGTTTTTCTTTAATTACGCATGTCTTGCAGTTTACGTCGTTGATAGAACTTGAAGTAGCGATCCCTCTCTGTTCAAACGGCCGTGCTGACAACTGGAACTCAAATGGGGTTTAGGAGGACACCAAGAGTGGAGAGGCACGAGCAAAAGGGAACTTAAAAATATGATTAATTATTACTAAAATAACTAGAATAATATTAAAATTCTTGCGCGCACATTTGCGTACACTACCCGTCGTTTTCTATGCTTCGTAAGTATTCTGATAGCATTTATCAATTGTACTGATTATGGCTAATACAAGAGCATCAAGGAAAGCTAGACATAAATCCCTGTGGAATCATCCAGTTGAGTGGTGGGTATACACCAGGCCAAAGGACGCATATGCTGCGCCGTTCAAATAACTAATTCAAATGAATCAATATGATGATATAGGTTTTTCGTGAAATTATTACGTATATTGAAAATCTGTAAACTGTATTAAGTCTAAGTGTGAATAAGCCAAGAAACCCAAAAATCGCATAGATTTTATGTCAGCTAGAATGAAACGCTATTATAAAGGTTGACATATTTATGAACTTCTATAAAGGTCTAATAAGCTCTGTCTCATATAGAACGACTTCCTAGGGTCATCAGCAGAAAGTTGACTAGCCTCAGACATTTGATTCTAAGATGATTTCTAGAAACCTTAGTTTTATGTGTTTTTTTTTTTGGATGCTTTTTTTGTTAGACTCAACATTTAGGTTGCGATTTGATGTTTTATAATCATACGCAGGCAATCCTATGTCGGGACTCTAGATTGACAATTCCTTGTTAATAATTGACCAAGGTCAGACATGACACCTCAACTTTGACCGTTGCAGACTCTTATCAACCGGCCCTGATATTCTCCTGGGACCAATGAGCTGATTAGCAATTTCAGTTATTACTCATCCCTCTCTAACATTTACTTCTCTTACGGAACGGCATTAGTCTGACACCCATGAGGCCATTGCCAGAAGGGCAGAGCTGTTCCCTGGCATACCAACCATTGCCTCGGTCATGCTAAACAGTTCAGGTTATTAATAGGTACTAATGAACCTTATTTCTTGAACATCTACGACATTTGGTTAATCTATAGAACATGATCAAGCTAGAAGATGAGCGACGGTCAAACTATGAGCGTCGCGGGAAACTTCTAGGGATATCTTCAGCCACATTTGTCAATGACAAAGAAATAGCGAATACGGCTTCAAACCAGGATTTTTCTGTTATGTATTTAACTCATCTTAAATTATTAAAACTATTATCTTAAATTATTTTGTTTCGTTCGTTATCCTTAAATTATTTTGTTTCGTTTTGAACATACTTCGATCGTTTTAAAATGTTTTTCCGTGAATTTGTTTTTTAATACAACTTTTCAATCTATTAATTTCCTTCGTATTCGCAGCGCTTCTATTTTTATAAAATGTGTAAATTGTCATTTATATTTAAAATAGGGCATCTGCCTTAAAAGCTAGGCTCGAACAAAATAATTTCCACGGAGTGGGAAGAGCCTTCCGTTGGAATATAACCTTTAGTCACTAACGGCCCATGTTAGTTATTATTCGACTTCCCTCTAAAATGCGTTAACCGCATGCAACAACAGAAACGAGGAAAGGCACGCAGCAGGGAGTATTTCTGCCTCGAAGATTTGAAAGGGCACATGCAGGGTTAGTTCCAGTTTCCGCTCATTTTTCGCCGTATTTTTGTCCTTGCAAGTTGTTATCGTCATCTACCCATTATTGACCCGACCTTCCAAACAAATTTGATCACGTGTCCAGGTAACAAAATGAAAACGCAGTTACTTATTAGAGAGGAATTCTTTGGAGAGGAACTTGTGCATATACTGCGTAGCTAATCTTGAGGAAAGCTGCAGAGAGAGGAATCTCTGTCGTAACTCATTTAGCCTATTTGACAAGAGTCAGGCACCTTGGATTATATCTACAACCCATAACGGGTTCTGCCCCAACCAGGAATGTTGCTGAGCGTTCGCGATACTCTAGAGGGCAGGGGTCAATGGAAGGCCAAGGGGCGAGAAAGGTATTCTGCGGCGGGCGGATCACGTCATACACTGTATGTCTAGCTGTCGCCAATGCCCGTATTCCTTCAGCCCATCTCATCCTCACTCCCCCCTTTGCGTCCACAGTGTTCCAGTTGCTGCCTGCTATGTCTGCCACCATTAATTAGAATAGCGTAACAACACGGCCGAGCATTTGCGCGTTAGTCAGTGCCATCGTCGGTTGAGAAAAATAAATTAATCCTCCTATTTATCAGAACAACAGCTTTTGTTTGTTTGTAGCTTATTTCCGTTGGCTTTATGTCACCGCATCGTCGCTAAATTGTCTGTCACTCCTAACTATCCTGGAATTACTGGTTAAAGGAGCTGTTTAGTAAATCACAGGTCGCAAAGGAAGTTAGAGATCAGATGTTTGTCGACGTTGCAGTATGGCTCGAAGTTATTTAGATAGATTTTACGTACTTTATATGTCGGCATATTGGGATGTATCACATTAGCATCGATTCATAAAACTAAAGTGTAAAAGACTGGCGGTTGTCTTTGTTAAGTACATGATTATGTTACTGTATGGAATATAAGCTATCAAGTTTTTTTATGAACGTCCGGCGGAAGTTGTTTGTCCGTTTACAACTCAGCTATAGTGACAAAACGCTCAGTAGTTTATAACTAGTTGAAACCGTTCGTAGCCGAAGATTGAACAACGCGGTCGAATCCAGGATTTTCTATTTGATACGGTTATCTCTATACGATTAAGTAATATCGATACGTAACGCATCGAAATTCATTGAACTTTTGAAATTTGTCGTCGAAGCCCGCGGCGGATTTCCTAAATTGCGGTATCAACGATACAAATTTCTTATCGGAAACGGTACTGTATCGTCGTCGAAAGGTGAATACGTATAAACGTGTTAAACATACAGTGCGTTGAAAGCGCAGTATAGCTTTACTGTTTCGTCGAATATTAGAGCAGCTGTCGTTAATTTTCCCATAAATAACCTGCATTTCATTGTTACTTCTAAATGCAGATCCATATCTACTAGGGTCTTGAGTTCGAACTGGCCTATTGTACTAACAACTTAATGAACCTAGAAGCCATTAGGTGAAGTTTTACGCGATCCAGATCTTGGATGCAGTTTTGCGGATTTGTATGTCCATTCTACGGTTTTTATATATTTAGCATATTCTATAATAATCTCGATTCAGAAAACGATTTTCATGTAGTATATGTCATAAGACATAATTGAAGGCTAAATGAATATATATTTTGAATCATTTCATTAAATAGGTACTTAAGTGACACATAAAATTTATAGCATATAAAAATATGACCCAATATACGTGTATAAAATAAGTAAGTATGGCATAAGGCTGAGTTGAGTAGTATAGGCCCCAAAAAAAAGATGTAATCCCAGCGGCGACTACTAGACTATGTTTTAGGCAAAAAATTGTATATAGATAAATTTTATTGTGCTAAGACTGAGAGCTGTTATGTCGACATTCAGGTTTAGTCCGCTAATTTACTTTTCATCCCGCCAAGTACATTGTTTCTTTTGTGTACCACGTACGCATTGCACAACATATCATCTACTACTTTTTATATATTTTTTGTAACCGCAAATCAGGATAGCAAAAGGCCGTGTTGAAGGGGGCAGGGCAACATTGTCCACGTTGTTGTCGTGGATGTTTCTTGCTTCAACATATTGAAATATTGCTAATTCTTAGAAGCATTCAGCGAGAAGAAGTATTCTCAGAATTTTCAGCGAGGGTAGAACGTGTTGCACGTTCAGTGTGTACACCCGTACTGGTATGTAAATATAATCATACAGGAAACGGAAAATATCTTTAAGTATAATAATACGTTCGGAGTCTTCGGTCCGCAATTTGGTCTCGTTAATAATAACTTCGAAAACAGCTGTTACCTAAATTTTCGCTAACTCTGAAAAACGACATTGTTGTACTCAGGACCTCGACCAAAAATTAATGCGTACTTTAATTATAGTTTAGTAAATAAAAAATTGCTAGTAAACGAATGCAGGGGTAAAGTTTTAATCACGGGAAATATGGATATCGGATCTGAGCTTGATATACGATTTTTAGTGCTGATTAGGTAGTATAGGGGGTCATTTTACGTTATGGGTTCAGACGAATGAAATCTTCATGGGTGAGGTACAGTCATTAAACACACCTCTTCTATCTGACTAAGCCTTAAATCCTGCTTATGGAACGGTGAGGATCAATTGAAATGATTGTGGATAGCAGTGAGTCTTCTGCAGTTAGTCGCGATCAAGAGCGCCTTATTTTCCAAGAACATATAAGGAGAATAGCACTTTGCAATAACAAACGACGTCGTCATTCAGGTTTGACAGTGTTGGTCTACTATTGATGCATCGTATAGGCCAAACTTCTATAGTACAGTGATAAGGTATCCGGATATTTGATGTTAATTGGAAAACAGAGCATTTATAAACATACCGATTTATGACCGTTGAGTAAGAAATTATCCGTCCGATAATCGATTTTCCCCCGTCTAAGCACACGACAGATCACTAATCAAAATCGAAAATTTATTGAGAAATAGAGTCGTCTATAATATGAATTTGCTATGTACAATATACCGGTTACTCCTTACATCCTATAGATTCATCAGCGATAATTTTGCATTGTCATCGTGATAGCTTCGTGGGTAATTTATTTATGATACTTAGAAGCACAATTGTGGTGTAGGTTCGAATCCGGGAACGGACACATGGCGACGTTTCGTCCTGGGAGCCAGCCTAACGGTGATACCAGACATAGAAATCGAAACCTTACGCAATTCATTAGCGAAAATCCGGCTCTTCGTATTCCTATCAAATACATTTTTTAGCTTATACGATCGTCGCTCACCCTGCAAAACGCTGTGTATTGTCTCCGAAAGTTCAATGGCGAGATATGCCTAGATATCTGATAACCAACTTTGTTTGTGCATTTGTTTAATCCCTAGAATCAAAAACCTGTTGTCGACTTTGAGGTAAGGGATCATCGTCCTACCTGGATCAGGGCCGCGGTGGAGGGATGGCTGATGCCATATGGGCTCGGCAAGGTCTGTCTGAACGCAATCTCCAGAGGAGAGAAGGCGGGCGGGCGCAAAACGTTTTATGCCACGTGTGGTGGATCAACGCCCTACCCACCGGCTTTCTTCGGCTTAACGTCATCCTTTAATATCGTGTATCTCATTGGCTGTTTTTTCGGATCTCAGCCGCTGACTGTGATTGATTAGAACAACTTTTGTGACTAGCGAGAAGATTTCTAAGGTCGATTGTAGACCATCTAAGAAAACATGAATTACTGGTTTCTATTAAATGGTCCTTTTCAGTTCTCTCATAATATGTTCAGTGGAATCAAGCGCTTTTACAGTATTCCATAGCGATTCATGATTATTCTTGAACGGTGGTCAGAAACTAAATCTTCACGAGTTCACGTGCCTGTCCGATACGTTCGATATACACCAGGGATAGCATGTTTCTTGATTCAGCACTTGATAGTGCACTAAGATACATGAATGGCCTTCTACTAAGTTCCAAAAGTTCTGATATTCTCCTTTTTTTCCTTCAGATACTCTCCATACTTAAATATCCATATCATCATCCAAGTACCTCATCCCGTTTAGAACGAGTCTGTATAAAAGCATGAATTCCAACGGAGTATTTTGGCATATCACCTCCGGGCTTGACACAGTGGTTACGATACGTTTTTTCATTTGATAAATAATGTGACTTAACAAACATATACCGTCTTACATCTTGTAAATAGAACCTTTACATATGGCGCTTCCCTAATCCGATCGAGGTGGCTAGTCGAGATACTACGGCGATCGGTACCTCTATTTAGTGACTTCAAAATATTCGTTAACAAATAGGACATCGAGAAGCAGCAAACATCAAATACTGACAAATTGGAAAATATGATCTATTCTCAAGGATCTACTTTTTACTTACACTTTTTTGTTATCATACGGAATAAACAGAAACTGATTATAGTTTGAATGGTCACGATTCGATCAGTGTAAGTATAAACCAGCAGATTGTAGGTATCCCAGCTTTTTGCAAGGGTACCTGAACGTCCAACGTTATTAACGTTGTAATTGTAATTACAGGCGTAGCGACTCGTTTCTTAGATAATCAGGTGAAGAACTAAGCGTGCCATTATCTGGGAACTTAAGCTTTCAGAGCGGTTCATCGTACGTCACGTAAACGAAACTAAATTTAAAAATTGATTCAACTAATAACATGCACAACTTGATGTAATAGACAAAAGCAAGGCGACATACCTAAATTTCGGCTTTGATCAGAGATCGCTGTCTCAGTGCTACAATCCAATTTGTACCGATTAGCCTTTAATGATATTTGAATAATCATAAACATGAAAAAAAAAACATAAATCATTGAAAAAGCGTAAACAGATGCTTTGCGTGAGTGACGACATAACGTAGATTTTAATGTTGTCTCTAAGAATGCCTTTTATATATAGGGTGTCCTGAACAAACGAAAATCGGAGCTGAACTACATTATGGAGATAGTTTAGGACGTTGTAGCGACGACAATCATGTTATACATAAAAAAAAACCTAACCTTTTCCTTGAATCGGCCACCATTGAAATGTTACAGTTGGTTTACTACAATGAGTACTATTTGCTTAATGTTAAGAGCATATATATATATATATATATATATATATATATATATATATATATATATATACTGCTCATGATGAGGTTGGACCATTACTGGTTTCCCACGGGGAGTATTGGCCAGAAGGCGACTAACCTTCTACCAGTGGCATGAGTGCTCCGCTACCTTTCACTACTGGTTATATGAACGGTCGGTAAAATTAAATTTATTTATCGTTGTTGGTAGTAGTCAAATGTTTCCTACATATAGACCAACAACACAATATTCCTAGATATACTATACATTAAATCTTTGGAGCAACCTATGCCATATGGATTATATGAGTTTTGTTAAATATAGAAAAATAGTTTGAAAGATTTGTCAAATTTCCTAAAGATGCACTAAGGGGCAACGAGCGGCATGATATCCACCATGATTTCCTCCGTATCTGAAGTAAATATGCGCACCATCAGACCTGTGGACACCTGGTTCCCTGTATAGTCTGTGCTAGATCTCATGCACGACAAGGCGATTGATCCGATGTCTGTTTGGCCAGATCGTCCTATTCCGTTCTGCGCGCAAAGCAAAGAAACGCCGATTTGCCTTCGTGAACTTTTTCACCCAGTTCCTGTTATTAGTCTTAAAGGTTGAGAGGTCAAATTGGATAACAGCAGCGAATAGGCTTGGAATACGTTATTTGTAGTATTAATGCCCTTTCTAGGAAAAAGGTATTGACATGATTTAATTTTTCGAGATCGTTTGCTGTAAGATCCTGTCAAATGACGCGTATCTTACAGGTAGCGATTAGAGCTACCTTAAGATCGAACAAGCTGAGAAAGGTTGCCAGACACAAACGATCAGACGTTTTAATCGCTTACGTGGCTGGCACTACCTTCCTGTATCTTTTCGCGTAGGCAACGTGGACGATGAGACTTCTGCCGTTTGCAGAGAAAAGCAACCTTAAGTAGGGAAACTAGTCGACGTACGCAAAAGGCGATTCGAGGGCATATGACGTGTCAGCGGCTGCCTTCCTGTCCTTATGTCTTCCCTTCTGAACTTCTCCGTCGTCTCCGTCTCGCCCAGGTTTATGGTCGGGCCCAAGTCCACGACTGCCGCATGGAACCGGATTAGTGTTCGCTGCACTTAGAACCTGTTCTATCCCTATATTAGTAGGGATTAGATATAGCTGACGTCTATAAAGAAGCTTCATTTTTTTTTTTAGTTATTGCCTGGCCGCTAAAGAAATTTTGTGAAGTGAGATTGACCTTGTGCTCTCATGGCGTTCTGAATTAATAGATCAACGTGGTAGCTAATCTACATGTATAATTAGATTACAATAGTCTTTCATATTTTTCTTAGCTTTTATTATATGTATATACATATATATATAATTTGATCTCAGAGTCCAACCATTTGAGAGACCGCCCTTACGTATATTTGGCTAGAGCGGTGATCCACGTTAAAAGCCTTAATCGAGCTGATTGATCGATTGAGTTATCCAGCCTTCACTAGAAAATTGTCATAAAACAACGTTCTGTTACTCTGTTCAAAGGTTTTCATACCATTATGGACTAGCGTGTCATAAGACAAGTAGCCAAATGCTGACGAAACGCACTTCATTAAAATACTATGTTTTGATATTATTTGAATGTCATCAATTTGATACCAATAAAATAGCTACAACAGCTAGTCAATGACGATTATTTTGGCTACGTTTCAGGCTTCGAATGCCACGAAATAGATCTGCTGTACGAGGTTCACCCCACGGACTCGACGCCCGGAGTGAGGAAAGCTGCCAACGATCGGAGGTCGTCGTCAACGTTAACGGCAGTAAAAAATAGTAATCGCCAGCAACAACATTTGGATTCGGAAAGCGATGGAAACGTTTTCAAGTTTCGTAGCAGCAATAGCAACAACAACAACAACAATAGACATCGCAACTCCAATAACTACTACCGCAATGCCATTTCTCTCGCGCCGAACTCGAATATCCGGATACCGCACAGGCGAGTGAAACCTTACTTCCTTATCTCTCGCCGGCATTTGCCGGAAGAAGTATTACCATGCACTTCGTCTACTTTTGTAAATATTTCGAGAACTGTCCGCGATGGCCAAAACGTATACTTATGCATAAGTTACCGTTTTCAAAAGCGAACCTAAAGACCCAGTCGATTTTTTTATTTAATCGATGTTTGTGTACTTGACGAACTATCGAGTTACCTATACAACCAATAGAGAATACAAAAGTACAGAGCTTTTTCTGCATTTTGTTGCATTGATATTTTTTGTCATCAATTAAATTATCGATTTTTTGTCCACACAACAAAAGTGGTTATCCGCGCTATGCAAAGAGTTAGCATGTACTTAAAGGACGCTCATTAAATGTCTGTAAACAACACAATGATCTCCTCATATTTAAAAGGTGAGTGTACTGCTAGGAGATCATTCGTCGTTTCCATAGACATCAAGCTTCTTGGTTCCCTCGAAAAGTAATTGACAATCTTGAATGCTTTCTCACACTCAAAAATCAACAAGGAAAAAAAACATAAAAGAAGAGTTCCTTTTTCCAGTAATAGACTTGAAACACAATTATGTTTTGAGTGCAGGGATGTCAATTTTTATCTGTTTGATGGCAGTTCCGGTAAGCGCATTCGCTCGGAACTGTTCGCCCGCTGCCGTCATCTTTACCTTTCATTTTACAAAGGGTCCCTGAATGTCCACACAGCTATCCGCACTTACGGATGCTTCTTTGCAAACACGCTCAAGCAGTCTTTGCCCAGAAACGCCGACGTTTGCTCATGCGTACGTTTTAGAATTGACACGAGCATCCTTAATGTACCTGGAATTCTGAATCAGTTCTCTGCAACGTCAATAAATTCCGTGAGGAACAAATATCGAAAATAGGCACAAAATGTAATGATCGGATTGGCCTGGCGTGAGCCTGCGTATCACATTGCGACAAAGATCAAACGCCCAGTGATACAGAAAATGTCCTAGCTCTTTTGGATGCTTCAATAGTACTTTGTCGATCGCTGCTTCCTGAAGGATAACGAGCAGCCCTTTACAAGACGCCCCCGACACACCATTCACGATACTAAGGCACAAAACGTTCAGATTCTTCTATTTGCACGACAGATTGCTAAGTCTTAACTGTTGGATGGCAGTACGCTGCTCGAGGTGTATAGTAAATATAGTAGCCGTGCTATTCCACCGTATAAAAAGGTGACCGATTCAAGACGATTTGCGACATACGGTAAGATCATTGTTTGCTCTTTCTTAGAGTTGTCCTTTCGCACGGTTCGTCGTGATTGATCAGATGTGGTATTAATAAGTCTACCTTTAAAGGAGAGATTTAGTGCGTGGGCTATGCACCTCGCCCGAATTAAATACATGCGTCGGACTAAGGCCTCCACTACAAGGGCCCCGCCAGTATTTATAAATGGGGTATTGGTGTATTTCAGAATGATTTCCATCGCTTCTTTAGTTGTATACGACCGAAATTAGATATCGGTAAGAAGACTAAGATTAGGAGTCATTTTGCAGAATTTTCTTATCGGCGACAGGACCGAAGAGTTTGCCCGCGATGGGCTGACCCGTCACAACTTCATCACAAACTCTTGAATGCGAAGATACCTACCAGATTAGAAAACCGGCCAGACCAGTAGATTTTGCTTTGGCAGGCGCAACTTATACACATGTATGCTTTTTGGCTAGCGTGGATACTTTTTTAAAGAACAATCAGGAAAGTAAACAAGTTTCATGTTAAATTGCCCTCTCTCTCTCTCTCTCTCTCTCTCTCTATATATATATATATATATATATATATATATATACGTATAGGGATTATATTGTTGGCGAAGGATTGAATACACAAAACAAAATTCTAGAAACTTTATCATAGGGTGTTGTGCGCTATCTGTGTAGGCGCATTCAATTTGTGCGTGTTTTTTTTTTGTTTAGACTAGTGCTTCCGGAGGAAATGCCCCGCCATTTCATGCTATCTTCCCGGCTCAAGTCGGAAAGCCCATTAGGGGGCTATTTGTTCGCTGTGTTGGACTCATCGGACACCGTTATCCAGCTCGGCATGTACATGCACCCGGTGGACAACTT
The DNA here is from genome assembly GCF_002532875.2 of Varroa jacobsoni. Taxonomy (NCBI): domain Eukaryota; kingdom Metazoa; phylum Arthropoda; class Arachnida; order Mesostigmata; family Varroidae; genus Varroa; species Varroa jacobsoni. The sequence continues at coordinate 96,758 of NW_019214123.1, forward strand.
TAAACAAAATATTACCATCTATTATTCAGATACGAGAAACACCAGAAACAACCAGATTGCAAAATTTGTTATTGACGACTTCACCGGATCGTGGATATGGTAAATACAAGCTTCTTTTGCAAACGCTATTTATAGGTATATGATTTATTGACGAATGGCAACGTTGTCGTACCGATATGGACAGTAACAAATCTATGAAACGCTGAATACTTTTTTCATTACATCCACCGCAAGCAAACGGCTCCTTTCCTGGCGAGGCAGAGTCAATCGATTCGAGTCCCTTTGCCAAATACGGGTATATAACTGCTATGCGTGTAGTTTAATGAAGAAAGTGATGGGACAAACGCGTTTCGTGTTCATCTAAGAAACCATAGCAAGAATACTCAAACCATCGATCAACTATACGCCAAGTATATTAATCGTGCATTTGAACTTTTTCATACAATTGACTTTTTGTTATATTTAACGCAGCAGCATAAAGATAAACAGTGCGATCCAGAAGATGTTTTTACGGGGGCATTATACTTAAATAGCAACATGTAAATTTATTAATGGGGGGCAATAAAGCGTATGCTGGCATAAATTGTCGATACATCTGCTCTGCTAATGGTAGACCCGCATCGTATTCTTCCACTTCGAAGTGCTTCCAGCCATTTCATAGCTTGCACACATATTTTCGCAGAGCCTAAGTTACTTGTCCAAACTGAACTTTAGCTTTTCGTCTTTTGCCACGCGATATAACGACAATCAGCTGACGTAAATTCACTTTAAGGCTCCTCAAACACATATTTAAAGCGAAGCAGATTTGCCAATAAATAGTTCAATTATTAGTCCTATAAAATAGAAACCGGCAGTTCATTATGAATAATTTCCAGGCGCAGGTCCTGACGCGGCATAAATTTGTCTTTGGTGAGGGTTATGGGAGACAAAATACTGCGTAGTTCGAAAGATGTCGTCTTCGTTTACGGCTTCCTTTTTCCTTATCCTCAAGTGCTGTATACTTTTGCAAAGCTGTTCGAAACTGTTATTGTCGTTTTTTCCTGATGACGGAATTTATTTTCAGTTTGCGATTCGAAAAGATAAATAGGATAGAAAGGAAGCTTTGAAGAAAAAGTTGACGGATGTCAAAAAAACAAGCCAGGATTTTTTTCGGCATACAGTAAAGGGTACAGCTAATAGGTATCGGCGTATCTATCAAGTATTTTTTTTTCATGCTGGCTCAAGGTAGTCCCCGCTTTATTTCAAACACAGAATACACACACGCGCACACATAAACACAGAGAAATTGCATTGTTTTACTTGAAAATGTCATTTTGTACACAATAAGCCACTTCCGAGTAGCACTTTCAGTTATAGGGTTATATTCGTACTCGCCGTACCCATCTAGGTTCATTTCAGTAGATATTTGGGTTGAGTGGATAATGCGCCCCGAAAGCCCTTTTTTTGGTGCTGGGCACCAAATGACCTCTGAAATTCATACATAAAGTAAAACTTTATGGTCTGGGCAAAACGGCGACAATGGATTTGTAAGAAAGAAAAGATCTTCGGAGCGGTAGACAGCCAGCGAGCCGACATTTGGGGATGTGAAGCAATAAACAAAAAGTCGTAATTTAAACAATCGAATCAAATTGTCAAATATATAAAGCTCCCAAACTGTCTAAGCTGAATGGCCTTTCAGGCCTCTAAAGGCTAGGCCAAATAGCCGTGATGAATACGAAGCCTAACATACTTAACTGGCGTTTTCACGGGGTGAAGTGGGCTTTTTAATTACTATGCTCGAATTTTCTTGCCCTAATGCAGCATGTTGGTTTTTTAGCATATAATTATTTAGGTACAAAGCTAGCCTTGTGCAACGAATACGCGGCCACAAGGTGGCCTCTGTCGCAGAATGTCTCTACGAATCCAATTCTCATTACCACCGCTTCATTGTAGAGAGAAGCAGAGCGTTTAAGCCTTCGATTATCGCCAAAATGGCGGCTTTTCCGTTCGCAATAGAATGTTTGCGCTTAACACAAATTCACTGAGGACACCCTGTATAGATGCTTGTCGCAGCTTATTATTCGTGTACTATATACTTGGTATATCAGTTAGCGTTGCATAATTTTAACAGGTTGAGCTTGAAACTTCACGGGAACGATCTCACATTATTCATCAACTGTAAGAACGTTTCAACAGCTCGCGTGTCCCGAAGTCCTGGAGGGCTAATCTTTGATATGGTTTCTACACTTTTTGTGGGCCAAGGTGGACCAGTTTTCAGTGGACATTTTGTGGTAAGAGCTGTTTTTAAATATAAGCTATATGTAAAGTCTTTTAATCTAGTTTTAGACTATCAGTTAGAGAATAGTTTACTAATATTGTATATACCTCACTGTTAGAAATACAAATTTATTAGCCATCATTTCATTGAGTTGGCCAACGTATTGGCGGATTTTTTTCATATCACGCCTTTTGCTTAGAAGGACAGGGAATGGATAGTTGTTATTTCGTAAATTGTACTGATCAATCGGCGGTTACGCTTTCTAAGTTTCATTTCAAGTAGCTATAGTAAATACGAAAAAAGAAAAAAAACACCCCATCCTACAACATAGGCCGATAATGGAGTTACCGTGTAAAATATCTCTACTGTACATCAAGAAAACCTAAACACGAATTGAGTACGAAGAGCGTTTGATGGGTATCTAGGTTTGAGTTCTTATTCCTCTGCCATACGCTCGTGGCAGGGTAGACTTATTGTCCATTGCGCGAATCTCGTAACGTTGCACATTCGCCGCCATATCCAAACATGTATTTTAAATTGTACTTTTCTAATAAGCAATAGAATTAAATGAATAGCCATGCGCAGGTAGATCCCTGTCAACCATAAGCGTCGCCTCAACGCTCGACTGTAAGGGTAAGTGGCCTAGTAAAATTCAACCGGAGGGCTCGTTCGAGTACCCGCACTATACGTGTTTCCTCTACACATGCTTTTCAATTGAAATGACTGACTTAACTTCACATTAGGCCTTCATATTATTGATTAGATACGTTGCGTATGCGGCTGCAAAATACGCCGTTCCATATTCAATGACCCACGCGTCAAACATCAACTCTGGTCGTGCATCACGCCTGCACGTAATCAGAAACAATAGAAACTGAACGAAAATTAGAATTTTGTTATTTTTATTTGCTCATTATCTTATTTCGATTAATTTTTCTTAACCACTAGGCCGGATTTTCTTTAACCACAGTAGAGTATCCTTAGTAGTAGAGTAAAGTCCGCAATGCAGCCGGCGGGTTTTTGTTCACGCATATAATTAGAGGGCTGCAACGGGGCCTCGTAAGGTCAATATGGATGTTGTTGCGCGTATCCACATATTGGTCATTCATTCCTTTAACCTTGTGTTGGGCAGAAGATGTGACGACGTATGAATTCGATTACAGCTTCAGCCATGATTGTAAGAATATAATCAAGCCACTCGAGTATTTGAAAACTCATCAGAAGTGAGCTCATATGAAATTTTAGGTTATACCGTACAGCAGGATAACGTTTAAGGTCTTGACCAACTGTGAGGGGCGGCGCATTTTGGTACGCCATCGTAACAGACAACGTCAGCAATCTTCTCTACCGACTGGAAAGCGGATCTCTGAAAAATTCCGTTATCTTGCCCTTGCCCTTCCGAGATGCACCTGAAAGTAGTTTTTAGGCTATTGCACGAATCTGCCCAATACAATATGTGACAGATTTGACTCTGAGGCCATTTCGTTATTTTCTACCATTCGTGAATTGTCGCAGCAATAGGACCTCTAGTGCCCGGACAGTTTCGATATCGGATGTTATTGAAAAAGAACAGTTGTTTAATATGTTGCAAACTTTCAACATTTTTCTTGGCCAATCGTCATTCAGAAGTGCCTTGCAACTTCTGACTTCGGAATCGCAATGGATACGACAACGGAAAGCGCGAGGTATGCGCACCCTTCTTTGTAGCTATGCAACTTCTAAATGCTCCCAGCTAGATCTGAAGTTTAGGATAGGTCTATTGTAATCAGCCAAAAAGTGGGTTAATATAGCAGTGATGTGGAAACTGCTTTAATTCCCGCTCATCAGAGGATTTCCTTTATCTTCGCCTGTCTGATAGCATTACGAATATACAACATCAGTTTCGATGGTCCACTATCGAAATGAACAGTGGCTTCTCTCACTTCTACAAGCGAGAAGATCTGATTCGAGCTCGACGGCATTATTTTTTTTACGTATCCTATGATACGTATTCAGTGTATCTAACGGTGCAGAACGAGCTGAACGTTCGAGTACTAATGTTTTAATACACATTTCGCATGTTGCTGTTTACAACCGTCGTGTATGTACGTCGGAACTTACTGAACTATGCACGTACCCTCTTCGGCAAAGTCAAAGTTACTTTTGAATTTTGTTCTAGAAAACGTTCGAATTGTCCACCTTCAACGCATTTTGTACGCACTTCGAGGCAATGAACTGGTTTGTTTTTGAGGAACCTTTTTTGAGCTTTCGATGATGCCATTACTCTGCTGCAGATGATATAAGGGCTCCAATCTAGACAAGGTGCACATCAAACTATATATTTAATTTACCATAGCTGTTGCAATTTATATCACATTTGTCGTAAATGCCCACTAAACCTAGACCCATTTACTTTAATTATTCGTCAGGGCCCGAAAAATATAGTTAAATAACACTGGGATATTGGTTTATCTTCCTGATTATTCCTTTTCGTAACACATCAATATGGGGCAGTAGTACGTAGCTGCTCCTATTATATATAATAACAATACTCTGTAGTAACTATATGCTAGCGTAGTTATAGTTATTACTTTTGTACTATTTGATCAAAGTGGTCAGTTTCTATATTAGTTATTCCTTCCTCGTGACAGGGCTCGAAGGTCATCAAAACTTTTACTTTTTCCCTTCGTTTAATCACTGACTCGACGAACGACACGACGGGCGTTCGCGAGCTGCCGCTGCTCCAGGAAAAACTCTGCTTGACGATGTGGAGAGGGTAAAATGGAAGTCGCTTCCCGGGAAAGGGAAATTCGAACAATCTCGTGGCGGGAACACTCTCCTCTCCCTCAGGAGCGGATTGTTCGCATGAACAGGACTCTCGACTACGGCGACAGTGCTATGGTCGGTCGCGATTTCTTACTCTTGCTGGCTTGACTCAGCGTCTTACCCCGCTTCCTCCTCGAGTTTGTCTCTTGGCTTTTGACTCGCGGTTTGTGACCATGGCGGACTACGTCGGTACTTGAGTTCGGCGATACTCACGGCAAGCGAAGACCTAGGACAGAATTGTTGTAACCTAGTTAAGACATGCACACAAAGCTTAGCACAGAAAACTGTGATAGCTTTAACAAAACATACAAGAAATGCTGGGCAGTTCGGGGGAAAGTTTTTTTTCTTTCGATTTGAAGTCTGTTTACAAAATCAATTGCGATGCCTCTGCTTAATATATTTTTTAACTGTCTAAGGCTGGTCGACACAACAAGATGAATACGATCGACTGAAACGAAAGAGGTCAGTTCAAAAAGGATGCTACGGCCGCTGATTGACATGTGGGTTGCTACAACGCCGGGCCAAACCATTGACGGAGCACGCGGCCCGAACTAAGTTACTGAAGTTAGTGACCTTACATGAAGTGTTTGACCCAAGTGGAGCAAGTTCGAAAAGTGCGCACAACGAAGATCCGCACAGTGTTTCCTGTATCCAGTAGATACCGATGATTTCTTCTTATTATCAACACCGTCATCGAGGTACTACGTCTTCCTTGGATTGAATGCGTGCTTATTCGCTAATATGGAGCTGATAAACGATGCTTAGATGGCTCAGGTGACCCTAACGAATGTGGCAAAGTTCATGGAAGCTTTTTCGAAAATAACTAAACTCGATAGAGCTTAGAAGTATTTCGGCGAAAGCTGTTGGAAAACTGTGACAGCATCAGATTGTGCAGAATCTACCTGTAAATGTATGGTGTCTGTGCAGGGACGTATGTCAACGTACTTATTCTGTCTAATCGTGTCGAACGTTAGTTAGGGAAAAACAAAACAGGTAAGCATATGTATGTATATATATATATATATATATATATATATATATATATATTGGAATACGCTACTTGCCATTTTTTACTAATGCCTGGTATAATTTTTATGTTTCATAACTTAAGTTATACAGATTTCATAAGTTCTAATAGGACCTGGAGATCAATAAACCTTCGATTCCTTTTTATGTTGCAGTCCAAAGTGAAAATCCATAGCGTAGGGACGAAGTAGAAAGCTTATTCGATCGACTATCGTCTTACGGTTTTTTACCTGCTTCAACTTCAGTTAATAAAATTTTGCTTCACAAAAATTATTAGCACACAGAAGTAAATCGTTACTTAATCCTTAACTCGTTTTTTTCTCAAGGATAAGTAACTATTGGTAAAGAGTAACCATCGGCTCTCATATGATTTAAGTCGTAATATATTTAGCTGCTGTCATTCCATTGAAACAGTGAAGACATTCCTTAGCACAGATACGTATACCATTAGGATCAATGTTTCCTGCCAAGAAGGCACAGTGGACCATTGTTGTCACAACTAAAAAAAGTCTTAAGTATAAAAATAACATAGGAAATACAGTAGTTGCATTGGAGTCTCTCAAACGGGCAATCGAATTGGGAACATCAACGGGTTTTAATAATAATAATGGAAATATTATCCAAACTTTAACTATATTATCTTAGTTCGTTATAGCTACGCGGGTGATGATAGTTGTGATCTAAATGGGCATTTCTGACATTAATAACATAGCCGACTGGAGCTGTGAAGGGGGAGAACAGCTGAAATGATGAGCCCAGCCTCAAATCCAATGGCAGCCAATAGCCACCTTGCACATTTGCGAACGTACGCCGCCATATGAACACCTACCGTCTACTTTGTCTAGCCTTGTAGGTTTATTTTGTATATATTTGTAGGTTAAGCTGCTAAAAAGGAGAGAGCGGCTTCCCTAAATTCGACTGTCCGGCTGCTATTTGAGATGATAAATACAAGTTACCTTTTTTAGCGAATGCTGAAATTGATTCACCAAGGGTTGACTCTGAACGAACGTTCCGTTTAGTAGTTTGGCAAGCTTGCCTCGTGAAACTTGTCCAAAACCAAAATAAAGTTTGAACAGATAAAAAGAAAACACGTAATTCTATTAGCGGTAACCAGAAATAAGCGCCACTCGTCATTTCCTGCTGATTTTTTGTCGTTCAGCCCTTCCATCGACAGCAAGTACAATGACTACTTGACATCCAGTTATCTTTTTACTTTGCCAGATAACAAAGAAATCGTGTGACAGAAATAAGCTAGGTTAAGATATCAGCCAGCTCTTTAAGAAAACTAACGTAAAGAGAGCCAACTTAGATTCGGCAAAACAAATGCTGTTTCTTCTCCAATTCGTATTAGCAGGCCGTTCAAGCTACCAAGTCGTATTGACATACCGAATATGCATTAACGAACATGCCACGACGTGCGCCCCATGCTTACCGATGGCACGCGCGTCGCACGCTACCATTGGTGTTATAAGACGCTCGGTCCCAGCGCTTGTTCGCGACGCATAATACAGCTTTTGAGCAAATACCTTAAACGCAACGATTTACCGCGACTCGATATCGTACACACGGGCTCGATAGAACTCCACTAAGTGATCCAGTAAGGTTCCATCATCTCTGCACCTACAACGGGTCCTTACAACGGGATTCTTGGTGACCGCGATCATAAGTTTTTTCGAACTTTAATGATACTTTTTAGGACAGCGTTGCACAGTCAGCACCGCCGCAGTATATTTGTCGGCTCCGTAAAGATATTCGAGTGTGGAATCGATGTTCGACGCACCACGAATTGAGATAAATTATAGATACTTTATTATATACTTGATTGGACTTAAAAGCCCTGTGCATTAGAAAAAAATAATACTTTTTGGGTCCTAAATAAAAAATCGTCGAAATTCTCGCTGAAGTACATTTCTTGAGAAATACAGTATCTTCAGACACTTAATCGTCTCTAGCTTCAGTTAAGTTAAAGCAGTCACTGTTATCAACAGCGATACGACGAGGTATACCTAACAATCGATATGCGTCGGATTGCATAAAGGAGGCGACTCCGGGCTTTTGAAAGGCGTGCTTCATTTTTCAAAAAAAAAGTTTAAAAAAGTTAACACGAGAAAGGGGAATAGATTGAGATCGGCCTGTATAGGTGCACGCGTATCTGGGGGAGGCGGAGGGGGGAAGGTACTGGGAAAACGAATATTTATTCAGCAGTAGCGCGAAATGTCGCATACCACCGAGCTGCAGCAATTCTCGCAACAAAGTGGCCGCATTTTCCGACCCGCGTACCCCACATCGGTCACTCTGGGGGGTAAAGAAAGGCTTGGGCAACATTGTACGTGCTCCTCATTCTAAATTTTTCATAGTGGAAGGTAGCGGATTCAACGCATAGTGGCCTGCGGACCTACATCAGTATCACTACAAGAAACCACTTTGGAGAGATCACTGAAACTATAACAACAATCATGACGAGGTGAATTATACTAAAAGGTATGACCTTTAGCTACATTTAGAAACATTAGTTCTTAAACATGGTTGACGTGAACACGCTTCGGTTATACGCGTGAACTATGCACACGCATAACAACTTGTGTATAACCTTGACCATATTCTTTTTCACAGATTGTAAGTCTACTGCGATGGTTAATTGTCATCTTAATTTAGTACTGTGTGTACCGTGAGTATTGACTTATTAAACGGAACTAGCTGAAATACTATAAAACACACAATTTGTTATTGCAGCCCGCTTATTTATTCATCAAAATACTTGTTGCACTCCCGACACCCCGAGATAAGACTGCAGATTTTAAGCTGTACTATCTTTCGTAAGTTAACACAACAACATGTAAAAGTAAGGGTAGACCAAAAATAGTCGAAAAGTCCGTAGCAAGCAAGGTACAATAACGCAGCACCGAACTACAAACATGTTCTATGCTTATCGAACTTCACCTAAACTTACAATTTAAGCGAACAGATACACTTCTCGATAATAGAAAACATGATATTGGTTTGATTTTCCTTCCGACTTTCAGTGCCTTCCTGGTCATTCTCAAGCCCACCTGCAAAGTATGTCCTGTTGGCTATGGTGGTAATTGTGTATTGGTATTGTTATAAGGATACCAAGTTGCTCGAGGTAAGCCGGGGGAACATAGGAGCGCCGACCCCGCTTCTCGTTAAGCCCCTTTGTAATGTGCCAATCCAACTAAGAATGTTAGGCTTTTGCGAACGTTGGAATTCATTGGATCACTGACCGCACGAGGGCAGCGGCACGCGTCGTGCACTGCCTGTCTGCCTTCGTGGATAGAGCTCGTTGAAACAAGCACTAACGTCTCCTTAACTACTATTGTAATTGAAACGACTTCTACCTCACTATAGGGCAGCGACCTTCTTTTTACTCTACTTCATTGCGGCGTCTTTGACTGCATTACAACCTCAAAGAATCAGATTGAGTCGTCGAGCGGATTTAGGAGATGGTCGATCTCTTTATCAGCAGGTAGCACGAGGGAATTAGCGTACTTGATGAAAAGAATGAACACATAACTAGTCGCGTGCGGGGCGCGCTGTCTTCGAAGCTCGTTCGGCTAAGGGGTCGTTCTTATAGACGACTTGGACACTGGTTGTGCCATTCTCTAGCTCCACCAATAACTCTAGGACGTCACGAGTGTGATCGGGCTATACATCTGCCTGAATACAATCATATTTGAAAACAACAAAAACCGTGTGTGAGATTTGTCTCAGATGTACCACAAATGTTTACAAGCGATGTCTGTTTTTTGCCCCTAGCATATTCATATAGTATCGTATACACGTAGAAAGAGTATGACTTGAGAATGCCATACAAAAACCGGTTTTCCAATTATTTATATGAGAACATAATGTTAAGAGGTGTCGCTACAAAGTCTAGGGGGCACTCCGCAGGACATTGTACGAGCCGAGGGATTCGTCTCTCAGAAGTCGTGGTTTATATGGCTATCCCGTCATGAAATAGAGCTTACATGCCCAAATTATGAGAAGTTAATCCGGAGTTTGAGTTTAACGCGACACACTTCGTTGATGCTGTTTGCTCTAAGAAAACCTTGAACGAAGATTGTCTCGCAGACGACCATGACTCCCCGCACAAACGAATTGTGCGGATTTTTACAGCCACTGTATACGTAGATTCGATAGTAAGGAGATATGTGCGCAATGTGTGATTGCCTTATCGTACGCGGTATTTAGTTGGAACGTCTCATAGATCTAATGGTAAAACATTGTCATCCTTAAATAGACATCAAGGGGTAGTTCGCCTATATAAGTGAAACGATGTTTTCTTTTGACGTTTTTTTTTTATTGGGGATATTTAGTGATACGCCGAATTATACAGGAATTTAATATCGTAAAGTAGAAGGGATTCTCAGCAGCTCATTTATGTATGTACATGGGTGTGCGTGTATATGTCATCAGCAATGCCGACTGTGTCTGCCGTGTAGAACGTATCACCTTGCGTTAGTAAACCATTGAGCGCAAAAAGGTCTCGAGCCTAATCGACTACAAGAGGGGGACTGGCGAGAAAGGGCCTGGAAAAAGGGAAGACGCACAGTAAGGTCAACCCTAGCAGGCCTTCGCTAGGAACATTTCTTCTACAGTACAAACATTAGGTAGCGGGGTCATTTGCGCCTACAGTTTGACCCTACAATCGACACCTCTCTACTTATCATTCGCACACACTTGCCACAGCCATGTGCCGTTGTTCCTTTTAGATTTATATATGCGCATAGGTGTGTGTATGTGTGTATATAGGCAAATGGCCTTTACGCACAGGGGGTTGGAAGAGGAAGGTCTCCATTATGGAAGCGGCTACGATAGGGGCTGTTCCATCCTATAACTTGTTTCGCGAGGCTCTTTGCGAACGAGCGAGCAAGGTCCGGAATCCTTTGCTCGACCGATATCTAGAGCTGGTGCAGCCCTTGGCGACGCGTCGTCGAGTTATTATTACTATTATCTTACATACCTAGAGGTACCTCTGGTACTATCTCTGCCGTTGGCACTTATTAACTAGCGACAGAAGTTCTGTTGAAGGAGCTTTGCGTAGCAGGTCAGTAGGTAATGGGTAAAGACGGCAAGCCGTATAACCCGCACCGTTTTGGCTTGAGCTTAAGACTGTGAGCCATATGAGTGTGTCTGATTTGGCGAATATCAGAATAAACAGATACACTGCAAATGGAGCTCTGCCGTGCGGTACTCAATACAAAACACTTAGAACCTTTGTTAAATTTCACCTGAAAATGAAGTATGTATTCAGAAAAAAAAGAGTTGTTGTAGCGAAGAAAACGTTTCTATGAGCGCAACCTGAAATGATTTTGTCACGCGTCGATGCTAGCTGCAAACCGCCGCTTGACGCCGGGCTGAGTCAATTAAATTACGTTATTCTTGTGCTACCCAAAGTAGTTCCCCTCATACATGTTTTCGAAAATAAAAATACGCTCTAGCAAATATCCCGTGCATGAACTAGTGCCGGAATCATATAACAGAACTTCTTCGCTATTCTGACATATGTCGGTAACATTATGTAATATAGAGACAAAAAGCTACCTTGAAAAAAAGCCTATATGTCTTTCAATAAATATGTGAACAGAAATGCCGTCCGACCACTTCCTGAAGGCTCAATTCGTACTGACCAATCACATCCATCTTGGCAGTACATTAATGTTTGCTTAACGGAAAAGTAATCATTTGTTTTTCTCTGTAAGTAAATTGAACATCGCTTCGAAGCGTTTCAAATAACTTATGAAGTACGCCTATGTAAACATTCGAGTGCTTCTGTTTATCCGTTGGGGGAAGTTATTTTCCATATCTGAAAGCAGTTATATTCAAAGAGCACCGACGAGGTCACTGGCCAGGACGGTCCTTTTGATGAGATCGGATTCAAGAAGTAACAGTGACCATTGAAATACTGCTTATAAAAAGGATATTGATTTTTTTTTTTTGTCCTTTTAGACGAAAACTGCGCCGAACGGTATGGGTTGTCGATTTAGCTTACTAAGGAGTATGACATAGCGCTTTGTTAGGTCGCTTTGTAAGCCACAATCGGCGCTTTGTGGGTTTGTGTTGACTCAAGTTAGGTAGAGACCAAGTGCGTTTCGCCAGTGAAAATGGACGCATCGAGTTGACATGGTAATCAGTTTCTCAGTGAACAAATGAGGGGATGTAAACAAATGTATCATTTTCTCATATCTCTATATAGACGTTACGTGGAGACACATACGTACGTTTGTGATATGGTCGCCTGGTGCTTCGTTGATCTGCTGCTACTGAAACAGAACGATCAATGGACAGACAGTCAAAAACGACTGGCAAACTCACACTGAAGAGTACTTGTCTTTAGGAAACATTTTATCGTCGTAGTAGTTCTATGTAATTCTCATTGTGGTGCAGGATTTTAGAGTTAGAGGAAAAAAAACGATTCTGATTAATAATAGATACGTAGTAACATTTAGTTAATTCCAACTTCGCACATCTGCGACGACTAGTTTTTACTGAAGTGAAGGAACGCTACGTATTTCTTAGTCGAATTTTTAAGCGTGTCTCTATCTATGCATGTACACGTTGGGTACATTTACTTCTTGGGTACGAGTGTTGGGTCGCGAACCATATTACCATCGACATGTTACTATATTTAGTCCTAATTTTCCTCATTTTAATCCTAAATACTATACTAGATATAGATGTTCTGGAGCTTCACAGGTCGAACGACGGTGCTAGAAAACTATAACGAAACATGTAAACATCTGTAAAAGAAGAATCTTAGCATTAGTAAATCAAGCGTCGCTCGCACTTCAACACGTTGAAAATGCGATAGTCCCATTGTAACAATTTGACAGACGCGAAGATCATCCGAGTCGAAGAACAGAATTATGCAAATGCTACTTGGATAAATACGTACAGGTTTCGGCGAAGTTTACCTGCAGCGATAAAGTTACCTATTTTGAATAGCAAAACCTAACATTATTGTACTTATTACGCACTGACCGCAAATTTACGTGTTAACAGAGAACACTCGAAGATTTTCCAATATTTTTTTACAATTTACTTCAAGCGAAGGATCAATTGGCTCACTCTTCTTTGGCAGTACAGTTATTATTAGCTTGTGTTAAGTGTTAGAATTCATCGCGGAAGCCTGTACTGCGACGCGTTCAAAAGGACTTTGATGAAGATAACGCGTGTAGTTTCCGACAGCATGGAGCACCTACACGTGATCATCGAAATGTGAAAGTATGCTTTGATGAGAATCTTCCAAGCAAATAGATTGGGCGAAAAGGCCCTACGGAATGCTCTGTCCATTGCTCGCACCTGACGCTATTGTACTTTTCTCGTGGGGACAGCTTTAAGATAAAATTTAAACCAAAAAACAAACAACACTGAATGGTATTGTTTGTAGAAGTTTGAGAATCAATAACTTACCGTCATCAGCTGTCTGATGACCAGGCTGGTAATAATTTTGGCAGGAGGAAGACCTTTCATATCTATTCCTTTGTGGCCTAAATATTAATTATATGAGTTATTGTGTGTGGATACTCCGTATACAAATAGTTTCTCTATTATAAGCTAAAATTCAAAAACGACGCGAACAAGCCACCGCTTATTATATCGATCTATATGAAAAAGGAAAAAAAAAGCAGAATCGAAGTATCACGTTGCTAGGACATAGCTTTAACAATATGATAGTATTTTTTTGGTAAAGCTTAGCTGTGTGTTACTGTTGCGGTGCGTATCGCAAACCAGTCTACGACGTCCACTGTCGTAAGCTTTTGACGGGCAGGACCACGGGCGAGGTCAGCGACTGGTAGCGCATGGTCGGGCAGGCTATTAGCGGGTAACTTGATTGTCGGAACCTCGAATAAGAACGATGGCGACACACGACAATTAGAAGTGAGCTAAAAAAGAGATGCTAGGACGAAAGAAAAACAGGAGACAAGAAAAAGGAGAACGAAAAGCTTCAATTGTTCGCATGGCTTAATCCTGGCAAGGGTCATAAATTAATCGCTTAATAGATTGCTTATTAGCTCGTTGCGTCTGACGATATGTCCGTGTTCGCGCAGCGTCGTCTTGTGTTGTGTACATGTTTAAAAATATCGTCGTTACGCCGACGTTTGAGGCTGGCGCTAATTCACGGCGTTCAGCGTTTTTTAAATCGACAGTGGGGGGCAGCGATCTTGATTGCAGCGGTAGTCGCAGCTGGCCGCACTCGACAAAAAGTGACATTACCCACTGCTGCCCCGCCCGCGCCTCCCTCACTGCGCACGACGCCGAATCTAGAACTCGTCCTGTTGGTTGTCGCTGCGCCCCGATCGCTCTGTCTGACACCGAAGTTGCTGCCCAACTCCGACGCCCCGTTGAGCTTACTACCGCGCATAGGACGCTACGGAAGGGGAAGCACGTGTTTGATACATAGACGCCAAGACCTTCCGTCGTGTCTCAGACTTCACAAGGTACGCGGAACTACCGCTGAAAAATAGGGCGAACTGCACCCGGCCCTGCGAGTTGTCAACAGCATGTGGATGATGTCCTGGTGATGATGTGAGATACCTGGGGAGGCAGTTCGGAAAGGGAGCGGGCAGGATGGGTATCAGAGGGAACATTGTGCCATTCCTGTCTCGACATTGACTTAATTAGCAAGCCCAGGAAAATGTCTTGCCATTAGAAAAGCTGGAAGGTAATTTGCCGCTAACTATTTGGCATGTGTTAAACGTTAGGAGGATGTCGGATTATTAAGGCAGGCAATACGTAAGGAAATGATCGAATAAAGTTAGTATATTAATATGAAAAGCGGCTCGCGTAATTTTATATGCGAACTTCATTGCTCATGCTTTTGCGCAGGGAGATAGAATTAGTAAACGATACAGCTTATGAAAATGAAAATACCAACTAAGTTATATGTTGTGCAGTTTACTATTATCTAAGCTAAAAGTTCTCATTATAATGGCGAACTACCACTACCAATATTGCCAGTAAATGGATAGCACTGACTATTTTGTAGAGTTCTTCTTTGGAGGTTTCACAAGACTGGCGTCCCGCTATTAACAGTACTTCATTGACGAGTGATTTACTTGTAACTAGCCCTCTGATCCAAAAATAGACGAGCCTGTCTTTGTCAGGCGATCTTGAGTAAATATGTCTAATGTGAAATAATCCGCCGTCTACCATTTACAATAGAGTAGTTTACAGCTGTAGACTTGCAAAAACTATAAAAACCTTTATTGTATAATAGATTTCCAATGTGTTTGGAACAACAACAAATTGCTAGGCGTGACTGTCGTGTCAACGCTTGCGTGTGCGTTCGTATTAAACGTGGTCGTTCTAGCTAACCTTCTGACAAATCAAAAGAAACCCTCCAAATCAACAGGTCGTATTTATTAGTTTTGTATCAAGCTGCCCTATAAGCGTTGGTGTATACATTTCTTCGTTCACCACTCCGTGCCGTAGGATACGCAATCGATGCTACTTTGGCAACGTTTAAATTTACAGTGAATTTCCAAGCTTTTTAAGCGTTCATTTAATAGGACAATTATGTCAAATTCCGTTTACCATGTTTCTCACATTAGAAATGACTGTTACCTACAAAGGCAAGAGATCTTTCCACATATTTAAGAACCTACCATTAGAAAGATCTACTGCTGCCTCCCTCGTGCCCTGTGTCTAGTCAGCAAAGAGCTTGTCAAAAAACACCAAGGCAAGCTCTGTCCCCACAAGATGGTCCCGTAAGAAGCCGCCTTTTCCCCCACTAAACCAACGTGCAGTGATTCATGGTCAAGTTCAGGCCAAGACACTCTCTAGTAGCTCATTTCTATTCAACTTTCTCCATGTTTGGCCTTCGTATCCAACTAATCTGCTCACCCGAACTGATTCGCATAGTGACATTTTTCCTTTCGTCTATGGGCACATTATAACAACATCGAGCATTATATCTCTCAATGTCGTTTCGGGCATTCTGGTCTTCTTTCTTCTTCTTCTGGCATCGTCGAACTATTTTACCCTCACTGCCAGTTTCCACTGGTAGCATTTTTTTTTATTGCTTGTCTTTCACGTGACAAGATTCCTCCACGCTAGTATAGTGGTGTGTTGAATGCATTTGGGTTATCGTGACCATTATGCTGCGCGAGTGGTCTTCGTATCTTTCGAATTCAGAGATGCGGAACAATCTTCTCATTGTGTTATTTTCAATGTGTAGTTCCAAAACGATGTGTGTACAGCTGGAAGGCAATCTGACATTCACTATATATATATCTAATTTGATCTTCTCGTGCTGTTGGAGTAAAAGAAGGACCAGGCACGACGCTGTTAATAGTGCGATTTTATGCCCTTGCGTACCGTAATGTCGTAGCAAAGAAAACTGAATGGCCGGAATTATCTTCGAGTAAAAAAAGCGTCTCGGCGCTTTATCTGTTTGGCCCAGCCTTCTTCTTCTAGGCACAACCGCATTTGGTCGTTACCTATGTTGTTCATATCTAAGTTCTTCAGAATCGAGAATCGTCTCAACGGGTTTAGGCGGGCCTTGTCCGAAACATTGATTCTCAGTAAGGGAGGCCCAATTAATATCTTGCTTATCAATCAGATACACCATAATCGAAGAGCGTGTCTGGCCAGTAAACGTTGGAAACGTTATATTAGGTAGATCTCGGAAGTCAAACGAATAAGGTCAAGGGCCACTGGTAGTATGACTCGTCTGATCCAGCAAAGGCTAAGAAAAAGAATAGAAAAAGATTACGATCACAGAGCTAGCGTTTTTAAACGTGAGATAATTGGAAAAAAAAAAAGATAAGAAATAGAATAATTGTCATGGTGTATATTAACGGGAAAAGAACGAGATCGATAATTGCTGCAAACAAAGAACGTAGCTATTTGGTGTGTAAAATCGCCAAAAGGTTCTGCTTTAATTTTCGGACTTTGCTGAAAATTTATCGATTTAATACGTTTTCTATCATCGAAAAGTGAGCACCCATTGAAAGTAGAACGACACCGACAGTAGGTTTGTTGGCCTTTGAATGGTCCTTTATAGGTTACGGATCAATGACACTATGCTATGGTGCTGAAACTAAAATGAGATGCTCCTTCAAACGGGTCTGGTAAGGTCGTTAACCTTAAGCATTCTCCACTGCATATGTATTAGTTGGCCTACACCTGCAGCTTTTGTTTATACTCAAAGGCTATACTGGACCAAACCTACTGGGCACACCTAAGGTACTATGTTCGTACTTATTTAGAACTATTGAATTTCGCCGGTTACCGGACTGGTTCAGACAGTAACTAATAACGAAAAGCCAGTCGAAATCGACCAGTCTCTAGGTTGATAACCCAAAGGTTATCAACCCCGGATGTAAGTACCCTCTACACACAATACATCGTAGAAAGGATAGTCATTGTTGCGAGAAAGGATGTAAAGAAATTTGTTTCTTCATTAAATAGTGAACGAAATATCATTAACGATACGGTACTGTGGCTGCGGATACTTTTAATTTGAAACGCTGTAAGCGTATGATTGCTATGAATGGAAAAACGTCTATCCTATGCACTTCCTTAGCTTAATTGGTTTATTTGTTGAATAAATCTCTTTGCAATAGAGGACTGCACTCTTATATATCGCAAAGCGTTCGTTCGTCCCTTCGTACGTACGTTTTTGCTCAATACTGTAGAGATCCAATTACAATTTCGGATATATGTTTGTAAGCCAAACAAGAGCTGTTTTGTCCATAGAAAGGCCGGTCAGGCTCAGACTCATCAAATGTCTAGTGTTAATGGTGATATTCTTCCGGCGGATCTGAATCTCCAAGTATATTTGATCGTAATTAATCGTTTTGTATTTGTTAGCGTCAGTAAAGTATGGCAGAGCCTCTTGCCCGCCAAGATCAATTAAAGCATGTCGCGGATAGCGAGTGCGATGATGTTTGTTTTTGTTTAACGGCTAAAGCTGCGTATAGTTAGACATCGAACGTGGCATTCATCATTTAAACACTGTCTATGAAGACTTTTTTTTAGACCGTATTAACATACATTAATCGGCCAGTATCAAACGAATAGGAGTAACAGATGATTGGCTTAGGTCGACGTAGCTCTGCTAAACAGACTTTTTAGTAGCGGAATCCTAACTACGTCTAATGTTCCGTCCTGCTTTGAATCCCACATCGCGAACATGGACTATTCAAGCAAAGGGCAACACCTCTGGTTCGAGTAGATTGAATGAAAAAAAAAAACAAATTCACCAGCTATAGATATAATATACTTTAATAATTACTAGTCGTTCGGATAGGGAGCTAGAAATAAAATTCGGCCATTTTAATTGACGATCGCAGAGTTCGTATACCCTGCCCGTGTCGGTAATAGGTTGAATGATAAATGGGCTCCAATTGTTTCAGCTCGAGTAGATATACTGCCCACAATTTTGATTATGCGTAAAATAGGAGCTGCGTTTTAATGTAGAAGATAGCTTGAATACTGTTTTTTACAAGCGTCAAAAAAACTGTTTCTGCTTACTGTGTACACTTTGGTACCAGTACGAATGGTAGAGATGCCACACGTAACGTGTACGATCCTTACTATCTATGCTAGACTATAGTAACTAAAGGGAGATTGTTTTGCTAACAGGGTGCGTTTATGATACTTCTACTTAATAACTGGCCAGCGGTGCCATTGAGTTAATAAGTAGCGCAGGCATAATCGGAAATTATTTTCCATGGCATTGGTCGCCTCTAGTGATAGTTTTTTTTCTTTGTTGCTAATCGAAGATCGAACTGTTGGTGACAGAACTAGAAAGTTCTAACGTCACCAACTGCCGCTCCCTGGCAATTACCTATCAAGTTTTTGCTTTCATCTTTGAAAGCTAAATGGTTAAATAAGTGACAACTTTATTGTCAGTCTAACTTCGAGTCGATCGGTAAACTAGTAATAGTACACTTACCGATACTTTTCTACCTTGCATGGTCAGTCATAGTAAAAAGCAGAATATGTCCCTCAGTTTGATCGTATCCTGATTTTCGACCTATGCAACCATAGCTATAGTATTTCCAGCGAGGCATGCGCTCTATCTAAAACGGGATCTAATTCAGCTCTAGCCAGAGGTGCTGAACGTAGTAAGCAGTGACGACCCTCTCTTTCTGAGTTCGTCGTTACAGAGTGTAGATCTATTAGTTGCGTAAAAAAGCTGACACTCATTTCTATGAACGTCTAGCTTACATGAGATCCTTTTTCCTGTCTAGAGGCCGGCCCTATTTTGATCTGTGTTAGCATCAGGTTGTTTCGCGAGTTCCGGCTTCTCAGACACTGAATAAACGAGGAGAACAGCCAGTACATACAATTGCCCCTCAGACTTAATTGCTATTCGATTCAGCGTGCTTGGTTATCAATCTAATGACACGTTGAGTTGCCCTGTTCTCTTCGAAAGAAGGGAACACGGACCAAATCGTATATCACAGCCAAGCCTCTCATTCTGACTAACGATCGTACCATTCTATTTGTACTGCTCTGTACCGACGAACCCTCTTGGCATAGACAGGAGAGTATTTGCCTCTGCTAAATATAAGAAGCAAAACGTAAATATGAAAAATCGAACTTTTTCTAATCGAGGTGTTTCCATAGTAGGATTTGTCCGCCTTCTAAGAATGGTTTGCTTTTAGGCAAGCGTTCATCTTAGAGTTCAATAGTATGTAATAAGCAGCGTAGGGAGAGGTCTTCCTAGAGAGGATTCTCATGGTGTTGCCACGTTCGATATTTACCCAAATAACCTCGCCATAGATAAGCCATATACTATGTATTGGCTGCGAATGTAAATAAGCACCAGACAAAATTTCGGTGCTACGTATGAATGGCGTACGCTGAATGATTTGCCTAGTGAATTGGACGTGATGTCGCCTTGTCGTCATGAAAAAGACGTCAGGTGCCACTTAAATTTTTCAAATGTGCCTCTCTAATATGCCCTCCGGGGACCTGAGTGCTGGGAGAAAGAGGCTTAAAACATGAGGTAATAGGGGGCAATCAGGTCGACGCGTCTAGATGTAAATATAGTATTGATAAAATAAAAAATAATAAAAATATTAACCTTAAAGGTGACGTTCGAGAAGACTAATAGTGAAGCTATTAGAACGAACGAAATGCTTGACAGAGTGTCAATACCTGTTAGTATATCGCGTCTTCAGTTCCACAACAAGCATGCTAAGGAAAATAAGGTTTCGTTTAAATCTAATTGTATAGTAATACTACTACATAATGGAAAATATCGAATGGGAGATGCTCTTGAGCATCTACTATCGAAAATAGAAAATCGAGAAATCGTGCAGCCATAAGAGAAGCATAAGCTAAGTAGGAATATACCATAAACGGATAATTGTCGATTTCCTGAAAATTTTTTAATGCCTGTCCTGTTCGGCGGTGCTATTTTAAAAGAGTACAAGCTAGGGTTCTCGCTATCAACCTCGATAGAGCATTAGGTATACTCCGTTGCTTTGACGATTCTGTATATCTAGCTCGACATATACGAGCATACAAGCTATTATTTCGAGCTACTATCGAAATTTCTAGCGTTCTTGCTTATTTTGTGAACTATTCGGGATCAGGAACATGGTGACGATCCGGCAGACCTCTGGCTGGACCTAACTTGGTAAACCCATGACGGGTTCGTGTACCAAAGCCTTTGAGGCAAAGCGCTTTCTGGGAAATGTTCTTTAAGTGCGCTTAGCTTACACAGTGTATGCCACTATCTAGGTCACCGAAACTCAAAAAAAGAAGGTCACACTGTATTGACTTGACTGGGAGTCTCATAAATCCAAAAAGGTAGCTCATCTAATAAGCGTCTTTTCGAAAAATCCCTCTCTCCCTCTACTTATAGTTCGCCGTTGAGCGAGGCCACTAAAAGCACTTCGCACACCCTCGGTTAATAATCAGTTGGGAGCACCAACCAGACCCGCCCTCCCCGCCAGATGCTTGTGGTGGATAATCTAACCAATAAAAAGCAGGCTTTGTTTTCCCGAGAAGCCAATCGGTTCACAAAACTCGATACAAACAAGGTACTCCACAGGGATTTCAGTAACAGTACTCGGTTGACGAGAGCGTTGTAGTACGTCGTCTGTTATGTGCCCTAGTGCGTGACTTCGTTAACTTGCGCCCAATGGTGACGAAGTACTAACTTACGCGCTAGTGACCTACCGACCTAAAGACAAACGTAACATATGTACCTGTCCTATCCGAAATAGAAAAAAAATACAGTTTCAGATTTCAAGTTTTCAGGTTACGAAACAAGAAAACACATCGTAAAGAAACGATGGACAATTTTCGTATTCGGGAAACCAGCAACTGAGACCCAACCACTAAAAAGGGCGCCCGCGGACTAATGCTTAAATCAACTACTCGACTCAATCGCCTGCTTGCGCGGTAGAACCACAACTTCATTGAAATCATCGTGACCCTTGTTGCTTCTCTCAACGAATATGTCCTCGATATCTACCGTCATTATTACCAGGCCAGCTGCTTCGAGCTAGGAAGTCTATAGCGATAGGGTCAGTCGGTCTGTTGGGGAACGTGGGATCCCTCGCTGAAAAAAGGGGGTGACAATCGATCCCTTCTTGTGTCTCTGGTTCGTTCTTGTCTCCTCGAAACGGTCAGAATGCGTCCGTGGTTTATTTGGATGCGTTGAAAGGGAGAGCTAGCTGGTGCCACGTCAGCGATGGCTTGGGCCGGCTGTCCTCGGTCGACGAAAATGCTGGTTGCTGTTGTCAGCATCACTGGAGTTGTAGCTGCTGTGGTCCTAAAGGTCCGAGTCTTTTTCGCAAGACAGTTAGCTCATATGAATGCCGTTGATGCTGTTGTTCCAGTGAGTTGTTTTGGAAAATAAACCGTATGCCTTAATAATTCCTACCAAGCCAGCTAGTATCTGATCAACAGGGGGAAACCTTACCAACAACGACTTTTCCAAACCGAAAACATAATACAGAGCCGACGAGCTGTGATGGTAAGGACAACGACAACACAAAGAACACTATAGAGAAAGAAGCTGAACAGCAGTTGACAGTACTACTAATTGATTTCTCTCTTCATAGAGAAAGTCAAGAAAAAGATAAGCGAGAATGTTGTAAACCCGCGCTGGTGAGGTTGATTAAACTTGAAGATGTATGAAGTTATCAAACACTACCCCGTTAGCTTTTCGAAAGTGGTGAAGTTATTGGGGAGATTGAAATAATTTCAAGAGAATTCTACTTACTAGTGGTACCTCGAATGTATAAGACAGTTGAATGTAACTCCAATTTTAAAATTTAACGATATCATTAAGCTACAAGAAAGTTGGAGGATCGCTGATGATGATTGATATGAACCACGGTTTGATGCAATACAATTTTTCTGTTGGAACAAAACATTTTACCTATTAAGGCTTAAGTAGTAAAGAGTCACCTGGGGAACTTCTTGAATCATTCTTGAAATAATAATTCACGGCGTCGAAAACACATTATGAGCCAAGTCCTTTTGTACTTAAACCTGTGGTTCCTTTCCAGTTTTAGAATTACTAAATAGGACAAACCTACTACTGAAAACGTCTAGGCTTGAAACCAAACACACGTACTGTGTATAGGATCCATGACGCATTTGGCGGTTCTAAATTTCTGTTTGTGCGAGTATTTGATTACTCCTAGTCAGATTAGTCTGAATGAACCTGTAGGTTCATTCAGACTAATCTGACTCAGTTTGGCTTTAAGAGAATACTCCTAATCCAACACTCAATCGGCCAATAGTAAAAAAAAAAAAAAAAAAAACAGTGAAAGGGTAGAGTGCACTTGGCACGATTTTTGCCCTGAAAAAAGACCCTATATCACGTGGAGTCCTCATGAGCAAGCTTTAATACGAAATGTTTATATGGCAGACTAAGATGAAGATTTTAGCTTTTATAACTTTTCCGCGTGGAAAGGTATATATGTTAAGAGACGCTTATTACTGGGGGGTTAAAACTGGGGCTCTATCATGTCTGGTAGAAGTCCTTTCAATGGAAAAATAAAAATCAATGAGACGATCTTCCGCCGTAACACCATGCTGTGTGTAGAGAATTCAAAATTTAGATCGGCCATCGATAACAATATTCCAAGGAAATGGATGAAATCCGTTGAAGTATACAAGAATCAAATAGTTCTCAAGTGAAAAATGCCACCCAGTGGTTACACAAATCGTCAGAGTCAAAAACTGGAAATTGATATGGTATATTGCTGACAGACTTTCCTTAGGTAAATAAATACCTAAACATTATACAGTAAAGGGCAGCAATTAAATGGGCTCCTTATTACTTTATTAAGGTAATAGACCGTGTCTCCAATCCTCTGCTCTAAAATTATTTTCCTTTTCACCACCCAGATTTCAGATGGTTTAAATAAATAGAAGCTGCTCCAACGGGTAGTTGTCACTACTTTGAGAAAATGTATTCCTTGTCACCTTAAAAGGCAGTGTCCTATTCTTTATGTATGTGTAACACTTCAGTCGCAAGACAGATTTCAAAAACTTTGGAGCCCACAAATGTGTATGACTCGTTGGCTATCCAGGTCCTTCTGGGAGGCTTCGGCCCAGCGCCCCATAGCCTCTGTATTTTCTGATACGATTTGTTCTTTTACGAGAAAATCGAATTCACAAATGCAAATGCATGAAGACCACAAATGAGTACCTTGATCTTTGTGCTTGCAGTGACAGACAGCTGACATAACACTGGGTGGCGGAGAAGCATCTTTGGTATTAACAATATTGCACAGGGCTCACTCCGTATAGTTTTCGTATACTCCGTATAGCTATTGGTGCCGCGTAACAACTGTTTCGGCCTTTGCCCTGTCCTTCTATCTGCAAAGCCGCTTTGCACTATCACCTAGTTACCGTATCGCTCGATATATAGGCAACAGGAAACCTGCTGGCAGCTATACCGATCCACGTAGAGGGGTTCTCTGCGCAATGACTCAATCTCTAAATATATATACACACCCGTAGACATACACGTACACCTGAAGTCTACAGCGGTTGTAAAGGCGAACCTCGAGGAGCACAGCTATCGCGGCCAAATTGACGACAACGCCTGGTCGTTTTCGGTTGTCTCTTTTGTGAAACAGCAGCCTCTAGTAAACACAGTGGCCTGAATTTCCGGCCGATTGTCTGTTGTCACCTGACATCAGCCAGTCAATGGAAGGAGGTGGGCGCTACATCAATGGCCCCTTTTTCGGCCTCCCAGCTCCCAAGGGCTTCAATTCAAGAGAATGAAACGACGGCACGCGTAAAAGTAATTCACTTCAGGTGAATGACGGCGTCTGCGGAGCTAGGCTCGGTAAATAATAAGGCTGGCGCAACCGATAGAAACTGAGTATAAACCTTATGGATAACATACAGGTGGAGATAACTGTTTTGATATTTCAATTGCAGACTGGTAAAGGTTGTGTGGATAAGCTGGGCTACTTATACAATGTGCTTACTAGATGTTTAATACCATTTGCTATATCACTGAAGGTAAATAAATCTCAGTATTGAACGTCTATTGGAAGCATTTATAATTCCTAGACCTCAGGTTGACCGAAGCTTACAGCCGGTTATACGTTAAGCACTGTCATAACCCCTGGTCCTAAATTCGTCCGCTAAGCAGCCGCTTCTGCTAGCATTGTAGTTGCTATTAAACGACCACTATTATTTTGAACACCGTGAAAAAAACCCATAGAGATTGTTTTTATTATGCGCATTTGTCGGCCGCACAGTCGTATCGGTTAGTGGTTGCTTCTTATTGACTCAAGTTCAACAGCAAACTAGAATCATGCCCCTTGAATCTATGCCTTCCTTACTCCGTACTGTTCCCATTCGTATTTGTGCTCAGGCGCACGTTAGACTACCGAATCACTTGATATCGTCCATTGGGCGTCGACTTCACCTTGTTTGTCTTTGTAAACATTAGCTTTATCTTTTGACTGCTCTCAACATGATGAATTTTTCACAAAGATTCAGCATCGCTACTCGTGAACATCACTTCAGCAAAAGCCTGGGCATATGATAACCATTGCAATCCGGGTTTCAGCTTCTGTATCACTATCTCGATTCCGTTTGTTACTGTCGTCTTATTTGATGGACTAAAATAAATCAAAATGGAACGAATAGACGATATGCTCGTTCGTTAGTAAAGCTGTTTTCCCCACTCCCACTGCTTCCAGTCCCACGAAACGAAAGAGGACAGAAACGGTGGCATTTAGCGTTATGTTTTATGTTATCTGCGGTGTATAGGCGCTCCTGCACTCTTGTCCACAGCGGGATGGCCTGGGAATCCCGACGGATTCCTATACCTCAGCAGAAAGTGATTGGGTTCGGATGCTATTGAGACATGATGTTACTTGATATGTAGTAAGCATTTTGGGTTCCTACGGCCAATTGGCGCTCAATGCTTCTGTGCCCCTAGAAGCCAACGAGTCTCATTGACGGTTAACATGTTAATGGCTGCCATGGCTAACATCTGCTGTCCAGAGGGACCTTAATATTCAATTGAATCTGCGACTGCAACGAAACAACGTTTGTTTCCATTCCGAAGATGGCTTTTCGTTATTGCAGTACTTGTGGCCGCCGTTTAAAGCTGCGCCTATTGGAATATACTAGCTGGTATCTACTCCACTTAGGTTAAAGGACTAGCTTAAAAAGTCTAATCGATTGCTTACCTGAAAGTTCGTATAGATACTGTAATATAAACAAAATCGATTGGCCAAGTATGTCGTCATATTATCTACTACTAAAAAACCTGTACAGGTACTTCACGTCTCATATAATCACTTCCAAACAAAGCAATTTAGTATATTGTGGTTTATCGATTAATAATGCACTATTGGTAATTACTAGAGTAATTTGGGTTAGTCGTTATAGATGTTTTTTTTCTAAGCAAACAATCGATTTGTTTTTGGATCAGACCTTTGTGCTTCGTGCCACAATTGGAACCAACGTGGACGATCAGAGGAAAAAATGTTAAACCACTTTTCTACATGGCTAGAGCCGGATTGGCGGGTAAAGTAACTATTACTACTGCCGTCTTAATTACTGGTGGAACTAACGAAATGATGCGCAGTTAAGATAATTAAGGACATATATTTAATAAACACGTTTCAACACATCGTATTTTGAGGAGAATGACCCGTGTAGGGGAAAATTAATGTACGTCGAGGTTGGATTTGCTTTATATCATAAACAAATCTTAGGAAGATTATTTCTGTTCAAGTATATATAACAAGTATAACAAGTTCCCGCAAGCAAATGCTACTTTCGAAGCCCGTAAACTCCAGCGTCTGATAACATAAAAACAGTTTTTTTCTAAATTTATCGAATATACCATCAAAAACTTATCCTTATTTACTTCATCGCTGTGTGGTAAATGGTACTTGAAATGTACAATGACTCGACAGGAACTTTTGATATACTGACTTAAATTTTAGCATTCAATTGAATTATTTGTAGCGGAAAAGACAGTCATCCGTTAACTTGGTGACTCTCAGTGCTTCGTGCGTGACGCCGACATCGAATGCTCGGCAAGATCTGTACCACACTGCCCTATTTGTAGCTGGCCCAAGCAGGACATGAAGTGGCTAAGATCCATTTTGCCCATTTGTCTACTGTGGTCTAGTAGGCCCGGAAGTGATTCTCCACAATAGTCTGCCAAATTGAAATTCGGTTGTTAGTTATTAATATAACTAGAGTTATATTGTTCTCTGAAGCTTCAAGTATCTGCATGGAGTAATGTAGCCCTTATTTATCACGTATGTTTTTCTTATTATGACTACGCAAAAAATCTATCCCTTGGTATCTGTTCTCATTTCCAGACAATTTAATTATTTAGCCTCCAAGGGCTCTACCGTTCAGGACTTTACTATAATTACATTTAGCTTGAAGTATATAACTAAAGCAACAGATACGCTCGTCTCTGAGCTAGACGGTCATAGTAATTACGGAGGAGTAACATAATAGCGAATATCGAGCAGGCCTAATAGGCAAGAGACTCTAAGTAAAATACGCCCAATCGTCTCATAAATGTTGTTAGGGGCAGAAAATCGTTTTGATGCCACTCTTCAACTTGTCCTGGATTTGTAGTTTATCCACCGCGTCTGCATAACAGTAGCAATTTCATCAGCAACAGCTGGCATTTGACGTATTACCAACATTGATCGCTAAATGTTTTCGGCTGATACTATGAATAGGTTTTTCAAATGAAGAAAACGCAACTACCCATAGTAAGGACTCAGGACAATTAGAGCTTGCAAACAGGGAAAGAAACAGACGAAGCTGAACAAAAAGGATAACACTAACAAACAACAGCGTTCCTTATGAGTTGGAGAGAGAACTAAAAGTTAAAGTAAACCATAAAAACGAAACATACATTTCCACTGGCGTGTCGTGAATCGCAATATATATTGGGATCGATAGGCGAGACGAATCATCTTCCACTGCTGCCTGTGGAATCGACGAGACGCTGCCCTCTGCGAGTTTGATCGGTTCCTAGTACAATCTTTTTCGGTCCATCACATACATGAAGGAACCCGTTGTAGGTACGTAAACAGAGATGACTTTTCGGTTTTCTTTGCTGCCATTTGCCGAATCTTCGTCAAAAGAATCAGGCAAGAAGTGGCCATAAATCTCTTCTAAGTAATTTAGCCATGCTTCTTAAGGCTACACCCATACATCCGGCACAATGGTCGGTAACTGTAATTAAATATTGCGGTGGAATTGGTAGAATATATTTTGCTTAAAGCATGGGCTGATTTCACATACCTTGTTCTATGTAAGGCCAATGAAAATATTCTATACAAAAATAGAGGGAAAAAATTCAAAAATAGGGGAGCTGTCCGTGGGAAACTTGTACACTCAAAAGGATCCATTTGCCAAGGTCTGCGTCCTCCATTGACGAACAAGGCCTGCAAGGGAAACGTCAATGGAACTTCTGCATTTGACGACGTCGACAAAACACGTTTCGGGCTTTAGTTGATGGCTTTGTAGTAGAGCCATAGGCGGTGAAATTTTTCAGGCTGAACGTTGAAGGAACATTATGTTCTTCTATATCATAGAGGTTACGGCGCTCTGATAACTGATATCTCTAGGGGTATCTGAAGGCCGTTCATAAAATTGGTGACGATGTCGCTTCGGAACCCAGTTGAAGCTCAAAGGTCACGTGCAGCATTTAAGGAATTGTTCACAGTTAGCCGTCCACTGAATGTCTCTCACTCAACGGCATCATTCCTAAATTTCATAAATCGCCATATCGAAATGACTGTCGTAGTATTTTTAAGAGACTATTTTGGCAAATCAACGTAGACTTTTAGTTTGCTTTCGTTTTAGGCGCTATCAAACTGCGTATTAAGCGTACTGCCTTTCTGTTCTTAACGATTGTTTATATATGCATGTTTGTAATGTTGAGTGAGCTTTTCTACTTTGTGGTAGCTTTCCGGTTGACTTATTTGGCCTCTTACAGTGGGCGTTGACGAGCGTGAGGGTAGCACGGGACTCGTGTGTTTTTGTCCGGAGGACCTTGACCTTGAAGGCCCATTCAACATGCTTCTCCGGAGTGTTTCATATGGAGTGTTGGGACTTGGTTGGATATTATTGCGTGCCTATTTGCTTGTGTTCGCTTCCCAGGGAACTCTCGAATCCCTCAAGATCTTCTCGTTCAGTTCCCATGCTCCGGCGGAAGTCCTCTGCGATGACACCTTTCTCGTAAGTACTAATTTTTTACATTATTGACCTTATGATATGGCATTTTTAAGCATGAGTATCAGAAACACGTTTGTTCTTCCTTAAATTTTTAGGCAGTGTACGTCAGTGTCTTATAACAAAGAAGCCATAGCGAAATAAAGATCTTAGCTATATGCCCTAAAATTGATTTATTTCCTCATTTAGGCGAATATTGCGTAAATAGGAATTTCTTTAATTTATCTAAAACGTAAGAAGTATATTAAATATGTTTAGTAATGATAGGTTGATTTGAATCTAAATTAGCCCTAATATAAGAATTATAGAACTATTTAAAATTACAACAGGAGCCTCATTATCTCACGCAGTATGCAAATTAGTGTATACGATATTTTAAGAAGTGAAGAAACCTCTGTTTGTCATACAAAAATCGATTTTGAGAAGCACTGGAAAAAATTTTAAATTAAACAAGAAAAGGCCTACCCGAAATTCGTATATAGCATCAGGCCCGCATGGCTACGTACCCAAACCTAGAAGTAATAGAAAACACAAGTTTTTGACAGGATTATTTACTTTAGAGCGCCTATTCTAATCGATTAAGATGTCGGTGACCAGGACTATCATCTACGTATCCTAGAGGCTGTTACTCACCTACCGACTACGAAATAAAAGGCTTGATCTTTGGCCCCGTACTGCCTAGTAAAGCACAGGAGCTACCATGTTTATGGAAGTCTCAACATAAATTTAAGGCATATGCAAGCTTATCACAAGGTGGCATTTACACTCGAAATGTCCAGTGTAATTCGTCATGTCTTGTATAATGCAAGGTAACGCGGGAAAATCTAGCAGAACTATAGGACGGAGCGTTGTTAATTGCTCTATTTTTCTTAATTATCTTAATTAATCCAGTGTTACTTTTCAATACACAGAATTTTCTTTAGGTGCTTTGTTTTTCCATCTCACTTCGTCACACGTCGATTACGGATCAGCATTTTTCTTTGGGGCTAGATAAAAAAAAGACTTTCAAGAAGCACTAGGAAAAGTACTATAAAATAGCTCTGAATCAGGCTGTGAATGGCGCCAGACGTTAACTTGTTTAATACGCTACGTGAATCCGATGCTATTAGAGCACAGAGAAACGCGGCGGAAACATGATAACGGCTTCAGAAACGGTCTGAACTTTACATTTTGATGATACAATACATCAAAATACAGATTATACATTTTCGATAGAAAATCCTTATTTGTGAATCTAGTTATACACTGAGTCAAATAAGTGTAAGAGTCATAACATAGTTCTGAGATTATTATCACTATTATATTAAGTGCTGAACCACTCTGAACCTCTGAGCCTTTTTTGATGGGATCAGCGTTTGGAATTGGGTTAAACAACTGATTATTACCTTCACTAAGGTGAGATTTCCTGCGCCCTGGTGCGTTGCCGTACAAGATTAGATAGATTGCGGAAAGGTAAACAAGAAAAAAAAACTATCATAATGTTCCGATAACGTTCGACAAAGAAATATTAGACGCCAATCAAATCTCGGCTTCAGTACACATTTCTAACACATATAATTGTACCCGACGACCAATGATACGTCTATCTGTCTATCTACATTATACGTAAAACACGCATCGACTCCTTCGTGCTTCAGGCAGCTGCCTAAATTTTCCACTTGATCAATAGTATTCCCAGAGATTCTCAGTATGTTTTTAGGACTATTGTCCTAAGTAATATAATTCATTGTAGCTTCCTGTTCTTTCGAAGTGGAGCAATTGTTTCTGACAGATTTTTACAAGCGTAGCCAATGTGAAACCGTAATGTCCGAGTTCGACAGGAAGACGTATCCAAAGTATACATTGAATGATTGTACGGTCACAAATGACTAACTATCCACTGCACAGAATTTAGATAATTTGAAGCCATTTGTAGAGGCTTTACTTGTATAATATCCGGTCACCAAAGGACGTCATCTGCCATTCCTTCTCCACCCATTCAAAACAGCATAAGCAGCTGACTTAAAACCTAACAACGGTGAGCATGCTTATGAAGACAGTGAAGCCCTGCAGCTTTCATTCAAATGCTTAATTCTTATTCCTATATTTTCTTCATAAAATGAAGCGAACGTGTTGTGTATGCGATTTATAGGGAGACAAGGAAGACGACGGAGTGCAAAGACCTGTTGGATAACCTTGTAACCTGCTATGTGCATCATTTTTTCCCGTAATATTTCTATGAAACAAATGTCATTGCGGTAACTTTTCCCATTGACATTTACTGATATATCGTTTGAACAACTTTAGCGATATCAATATGCACTAGGTTATGCTGAGTGCTAGGTTATGCCATTGTTGCCATTTTTATTTAGTTTTTTCGTGCTTCTGACTTCAGAAGTCTCAATCCTGAGAAGGTTGTCCTACGAGACGTCTATGCAGTTCGTCAGTAGGTTCTCTTTTTTTCACTCCTTGTGCGGCCGTAACGACGGTCCTCGTGAACCTTTTGACTGGCTGCTGTCCTTTATTATATCTACGATGCTTTTTTTTCGGTGCAGTGCTACACCAATAGTTTCTGCGTGTAACCCCATCAGTGTACCTAGTGCTTCACGCTGATCCGTTCGATGCTTCGTTCAGCTTGATGTGGAATGGCAACGTTGCTTTTACTGGCTGGCTACTGCACCGGTATGGACAGATGAGACTCGGACGTTAGTATGGGGCGAGCTCGATGTTGGTTGAAGTTTGACTGAATGGAGCGGGGGTTTCACGGAGGCTTTAGAGCAATGCTGTAAACTTTGGCGCTATGTGCAAACGGCACCGCAGCATGCTGCGTTCGTGATAGCGCGCGAGCCTTCTCAGGGTGTTTGCCCGAGGGTTTCTTTGCGTTAGAGCCCGCAGACAAGCTTCGCTCATCGTACGATAGCCCCGTCGGCCAAGCCATGGCCGCTGGTGTCGCTTCATTCCACCTGCCTTGAGGCCTGGCTGAGCAGCACCCCACATACGTATTACAACGAACGCTCAACTGGCTCCATACCCCTCTGCTACGCGACTTGAATATGAAACATTTTGTGAAATAGACCCACGTGCGGAATTCCTGCCGCCAGGAATAGGGGCACTTGCTCGAAACCACTTATCTTTTCAACAGCCACGAAACAAAACGAATGAAAAGCGAGCGTGGGCGACTACATGAAAAGAAGGCAAGGGCAAACAATGAAAAGGATTGCGTAGCTTGCCCATATCTAAACTATCACTTTGAGCTTGTTACATGCTTAGGAAAATGGACAGCTTTAGGTAACGGCATTCAACTATGGGGAGAGAGCAGTTTTTAGAGAAAGTTTAACTTACATCTCAGCGAATACAAACATCGAGTCCTCATTTACATTTTAGAACAAAAATGAAGCGAAACATTATTATTGGAAGAACTAAAGATAACAAACGGATGGATCTACAGTGCTCACCATAAAGCACCTAAAGACACTTCACTATATAGTGGAGAAGTAGTTGCCACAAGCCGAAACTCTTTTATTTTGTATATTGTTTTTTTGGGACTCTAAGTTGTCTTTTCATAAACAAGTCTGAAAATCATGTTCTTTAATCATCAAAGGATTGCCCGCATTAGTACTCTGACCGCAGCGGGTCTTTCTGAACTTAGCCAGCGTTTCTCCAACATATTTATAAAACGATACGCTAACCAAACAACTAGCTAATGGTTTTAACGTTTTATTTTTTTCGATTTCTTCTTTTCCGGGCCTTCTCATTTCTAGTAAACATTTTGTCAACGCTGAGATTCGAACCACCGTACTCGCTAATTAGAGTTACCATGGCAACGCACGCATACTACGCGCGTTAGTCGCCCCCCTACGACGATACCTAATGAGTATAATTACAAACAGTTCTTAAATCCTGAAAACGAATACGCCATGTTTATCGCAGTCGGAATAACACTAAGTTATTTATCTACTCCATTCAAGATTATTGTATGTTTTTATATCAAAGTTATAAAATAAAGTTATTGTTTTATAATTGAACGTTAATTTTCGATAACCCTTAAATATGTACATTTGTAAACACATTTTGCAAGTTGACTACTGACGGTAGGTTCAGTAATAATAATAATAATAATAATAAAAGGCAACACTCTAATACGCCTTGACAATCAAATGGTATCTATCTGCTAGCAGAGCATTTTTTTGTGGCCTGTTTAGCAGGTAGTTTGCTTCATCCATCCCCAATTGCCGGAAAGGCTTGTCACGGCTCTTTTTAGGTTTGCAGTTGAAATAGGACAAAACACTAATGAAAAGATACGCCACACTCTTTCTCCTGTTGAGTTCTGCTCATTCTCGATTCAACCAATTGGCCATAAACGGCGAAGTTGAATTAAAGGGGCTCTCGAAGGCTATCTGATTAGCAGCTCAGCTTATGAGTTGACACAAAAACCTCCCACGCGGTTTCGACCTCCACGGAAACGTTTCCCCACGATAACAACACCGTAAAATGCACACCGACCACAGGAAACAACGTCGGAATTTTATCTATGATAACACACAGCCAACATGATCATCAAGCAGGTTTTCATCGTTCGGCCAACACTTCATTCACGCAATACTATTGTACTTTGGAACTAGTTCCGTCTAGTCTTGGAACCTACAATACAAGTCAGTGGTGCGCCCACGCAGCGTGCTCGTTTCACTTCTCACACCTTCACTTTATAGTGAAGACGTTCCTTGATTCGATTTTTCCAGTACCCGATCAATATACCGCGCAGCCACTACGACGCTCAAGTTGAACTGCGCGTTGCAGATCTACTACTTTATGGTTGCTGGATATTACGATCGACACTCGAAGCTATTGGACAGGGTTTAGTAAGCTTTAATGTCAGTTCATTGTGAATCACTTACGATACCTCTCACTGCATCGCCGTCAATTGTATGGGTACTCAGCCGTAGTCAGTTTCAGGAAAAGGATCCAGTAATCTTTACTCCTAATTCGGAATACGATTGGTTCTATAAATCGCATCTTATAGAAACCTTGAGGTCACATTATCAATACTTGCATTAGGCTGCGTCGATGTCAGTCGTGCCGCCAGTTGTATTTATTGATCCGCTTCATCAGAATTGATTAGGGAACTGAGTAAACCTTTTCGTCCTACGATCCTTGGATGAGGCAAAGAACCCTGAAAGTGTTGCAACCATTTATAATTTATGCTCGTCCATTGACATGTGCATAATAGTCAATTGGGCAGAATCAATGAAAGCATTATTATAGACCCTATGCTTTATGGACACGCGCTAATCGTTATTTCGTTAGCTAATTACCCTTTTCTGAGAAAAAATATTTTTAGTAAGCTTTATTTTTTAAATTTTCTTGCAAAGGTTTTTTTTGGCTAACTACTGATAAAAAAAGAAGAATTTTTAGAAAACGGTAAAGCGTCTTAGATAATGCGATAGGACACGCATACCAATACAACATTCAACTTTGTCGTTACCACTTTTTTGGTTAAACCTTGAGCGTTCCGCTTTCTTTTGAACGTCTTAAGTAAACCAATGTATTGATCTACTGATCTGCGGATGGAAAATCTCAAAATCAAGATGACGTATCGAAAACTAGCTTCGAATATTTTTTTTTCTATCGATTTCTCAGAAACAGTAGCTGGCGACACCGCTGCATTCATGATCTAAGCGTATCAAGCGATATTCTAAAGGGAAACAATTTTTCTCAAAAAGTGGGTCAAAGCTATCGATGATTCATTCGATTCACGTGACCTTTTAACTCACATATTCATTGAGCGCCATGATTTCTTAGTGCTGAATAATTAGTACCTATCAAGAAGGATATATAAGTTCGGGTCGGCGATAATTGATTGGGGGTGGACACGAAACGGTAAACGGGTATCAGAACAGATGTCAACGGGCAACCCCCTTAGGCAGCTCTGCCTGTATGCAAGGAATACGTGGCGTGATTGTATCAAACAGTTTAACCTAGCAGTATTGCGAAATGAGGTATCTACATATCCGGTAACAATCTTACTGACTATTGGCAACGCTACGATAGTGTAACGAACGATTACAGACTCCTTTCGGGTTAAGATGCAAAAGCAGCCTTTTTGAGTTAAGCGCCCACCATGCTGCTAACACGTATAGCGTATAGCTGATGGTGGCTAGCTTAGGACTGTTCACGTGACCCGATAGCTGAAGAATACAGAAGGGATGAAAATATAACGGAGATCGCAAGGGTCAAAATTGATCCTGTGGCTGTACCTCATTCCTTCTCTGAGCTATCTAAAACGTGGCCATCGTTGCAGCGGCAATTGTAGCACAAGTAATAACAAAAACACCAATAATCGCAGCGTCGCGTAAGCAGCTTCGTTAGTATGTACACAAAAAAACGGGTTCAATGATTGAACTGTCTCGTGGAGAAACCTAGGGCGGATATGGGAATGCCATGTAGTGTGAAGCCGGTTCGTTACCAATCGTGTGCATGATTTTCGATGAAGCGGGGACTCTTGCTGACGAGGAACAGTCTGAGCATTGAAGTAAAGGACGACTCAGGGATATCAGGGATTAGCACTAAGCCAGGCCCGACCTGTCTTTCTGATGTCTCCCAAACATTGAGGCCTTTTACTTACAGACCTGATTTGAGCAGCGTTACCCACATGGCTTTTCACGCATTTGCCCTCATTTACGATTACCTACTGCCACCACCAGCACTGCTCCTTTCACCACTTATCTCTTATCGTTTTACCCTGAAGCACGTCGATCACGGCCTATCGCGTGCGAAGTGTGGATGGAGGACAACGCAGAACAGTCTCCCCTTAGCCCCGCAGCATTTATAAGACTCGGCAAGGTTGGGGTATTGCGATTGTAATCGCTGGAGCTACTACGTATGGCGTTCTACAGGGCAGAAAAAGTACGGAGAGATACCAACAGCTCTGGTGAAGATGAACCAACGGAAGTTGAAACTGGGTGACGGTGCCGAAGACAAAGAAGTGGGTGACGTGCGGTAAAGCTACAGGAAAAAATGTATGGTGAAGAAGCTAAGTAGAAAGTGAGCGGTGGGATGGTTTTGGCCAGGGTTTTAAATCGGTGTTTGTGAATATGCCTAGTTAAAATCTTCGCGTCGACCAGCTCAAGGATTGAGGCATTGTTTAAAGACTTTAGTGATTATAATATAACGAAAAACGGAATAGAGAAGTAGTGTCGTAGACAGCCGACGGTAGACATTACATATATAAGGTTAGATTGAAAGAAAAAAACAGGTTGAGGTATCGAGAGAGATTGAATGTTAATGAAAATTCTAGGGGTGAAAAGAAAAACGCTTTTTAATGTTAGGTTACTAGTTGTAGTTCATCTGCTAGCGCCACGTTGACCATTGACGCTATGTTTCAGCGACGGCCTAAAGCCGGCAGGTGGCTTTGAAGATCACTGGTGGCAGGTAAGTGGAGCAGACAATAAGCTTGTGTGAGAGACTCACCCTAAGCTTAACGACCAATGGCTTATATTGAGTTATTAAATGACGCAGACTTGCATTAATGTCCAAATGCGTAATGTGGCAATTCATTTGTGGATTGTACGATTTTTATAGAAGTGTGCAAGCACAGTGTACGAGATAACAAGCTGGACGTTCATACACATAATATACTTTCACTTATTAGCTGATATGCTGGTTATTTCATAAAGGTTCTAGAATATTCCTAATCTCGAATATCTTATTCAAAAATGTCATCTACTTTCACCGTCTTTATCGCCCCTTCAAGCAGTTCAGTTACGACTAAAGATCAGTAATTACCCTACCTATTCGCCTGAGCTAATTAACAAACACCTTTACCAAAACATTTATCGGCTCATTTTAAGGTATTTACCGCCTTAATACAAACATTCATAAATACGTCAGCGTATTCACACACGGAACGCAAAAATCAAACAAACAAAAAGTCTACCTTGGAGCTGAGTCCGTTTCGAAAGACACTGCAGTCATTTGTTCAGAGCGTTGCCTAATGTCGAAACTGTGTCCAAACCCCTCACACGAACGTTTTGTCTATTTTGCGAGAGCCTCTTCAAGTGTGGGCTCCAGATGCCCTTTTTGCGTGCGTTGGCCTATGCGGGACCTATACAGTGCCTTTATGTTAGTACACTGCGCGAGCTGATGGTGATCGTACCTTGTGATACTTTACGAGTCCTTTACGTTTTTCATATATTTTACCCTTTCCCACAAACGCCCCTCTACAGCACCGGTTTTTCCTCCTGTCAAGACGTAGTTCTGCAGAAAAGCCCCCAGGGCGCAGTGGTGGCAAGAAAGCTAGGAAGTTGAGTGGCAAACTGTGAGCATGTATGAGCCCTGTGACTTGCCCCTTGTCTCCTGGGAAGCATTTGCCCTAGCCAATCAGCTGTCGACGACGTGCGGGAGGCCGGCCACTCGGTCGCTTACGCAGCCGGGTAGTCGACAAGTGAATCAAACGGCCAAAAGTAAGACGACCTGTAACGAAGCTACAGAGCTTTAGTAGCTATAGGGTCCCTAATCGCGTCACCTCTCCAACATAGTTACTATCTAACTAGGATTAGCTATGAACACATTATGTATGAAGTGAAACACTTATCTCCTTTTTACTTTTTTTTTTATGGAGGCGACTATCATAGATTTGATCCTAATCTCTATTATTTATGTTGATGTCTTAGGAGGTATGACGAAATTTCTGAATCGTAGCGTTAAGCAAACGTAAGCTTATTATTTTTCAAAACGTGGCAAAGAAGATTCTGCACTACTTATGATTGATTTTACCGTAATGGCGGCGCCTTGGCCAAAAATCGCTTTGTTAGAGAGATTTAGTTATATTGCAAAAGTGATCGGCACTTGCCTTCAGACAAATACTCTTTGTGGTTAAACGATTCTTAGAAACTCTCCAAAATCTAGACTGAATTGATTTTGGTAAATTATGAAAATACAGCTTTTCTAAGGTTTGTGCTCATAAAAAGCCATAACAATGCGGCAGTTGTAACTTGTGTACAGCCCTAGCGACCTATCTACTAATAAAGTAACATTATTTTCCTTTGTTTAACGGTAAAAGTTGTCAAAGCAGATTAATTACAACAGTGGCCATTTTTCTACATAGACAGTATTCACAGTTTACCCACGTGTACAGCGAGGCCGATCCTATTACGTAATTCGCGACCCCGCCACGTCATCGTAAAGTTGAGCAAAACAACCCTTAAAAGCAAAATTCTCGCGACTAGCTTGTGACTACCTATTATTGACTGGCTGGCTAGCGTTTCAGTCCGCCGTATCAGTAACGCGTGTAGTAGGTGTATACTTCAATGGTCTCTGCGGCGGGTGGTGTTTGTTATTGCATCGAGTGTTACGTCGGTCTGTGTGTGCGTCAGTGTGCATGGTAGTAACTGTGATCGGGTGTGTGACTATGTTCCTTGTGCGCTAGTTGACCTCTCGTTGGACGGTCCCAGTATGCACATAAATAAGTCCCACGAAACTGGTTACGACTTTGCTGGGTTCTGTTCATTGCGGCTACTGCCGTTACTGTTTCTCTCACAGTTGCCCGGTACTGCGTTTCACTGCCGGCATCGCCGTAGCCTCTGTGACCGCCGATGAAGCTGTTGCTGTTACTGCAAGCTGTCTTGCTATAGTCGCTAGCACTATTGCTCAGTGTCTCTCGAAGAGAGAAGTAGAACGTACGTTGACGAGCTGGCTGGTAGCGTTATCCCAGGAACTCACAAGGGAAGCCCGGCTTGGGAAGACTTTAAGTCTGGGTGCAAGAAGATGGCTTTGACTTCAGAGGCTTCAGGGTGGAAGAAGGCGGGCCAGCGAACTCTTCGTTCTGGAGGAAGCAGAGGAGAACGGGAGATTCGATGTAGGAATCCTTCGCAGGACGCCAACTAAGTTGCGCTACCGCCGTGGCTGCTGGCAAGGTGCTGATGCGGGCGTACGTTTGAGCCTGGCCAATTCGTACGGCTCGAGCGAGCTCAGTCAGGAAGTGGGAGAGCGACCCAGCAGTTCAGGGCCCCTGAGCGACAACTCGAAAGCAGGCTTGTTAGAAAGGCAACACGATCCACTAGACAATCACTATTAGGATGCCGTGACAATCCACGGCGGTTGGCATGCAGTTACACTGGTGAAGGCTGTGAGGACGACGCTTCACGACGATTGCCAGTGTGGCTTTTGCCTCGTATCTTTTGTCTGCCTGCAGCCTGCCTGCCCATGGGCAAAACTATCGAAAGATCTGAACGACGGAGGGGGCATACTGCGCGCCTGGCTGCATCGTGTAGCTACACGAATAACTCGCTGGCTCGATCCGGCCGTGGCTGGCCTGGCCAGGCTTCGAGTGGAGAGACTGTAAGTGTCCCGCGGGCGAGCCTTAAGGCCAAACACACTTCTGGGGGCTATTTGGATGGGGATGATTTGCACAGAATGGGGGGCAAGGAAACTCTGCCGCTTCTGGGGTCGTCGCGTGTGGCACTACGACGAGGCTACAGGACCTGGCTTTTGAATCTCAGCTTGGGGAATTGTGCTTTCTATCGTTACCAATATTTAATTAATTCCCAGCTTATTCACCAGTATTGGGCCATTGGGTGTAGAATAAAGCGAAAACTGCATAGGCAGCAACGGTAAAGGACTCTTGAAGCACCAACGCGCTCGTCATGCTCGTCATACATACCACTATATATACATGCACGCCCGTACGGACATATACCTACATTTAAATTGAGCTGCAGGCTGCAGGCGCGCATAGATTTGTAGAATAGCAGCATAGAAGGCCACGACAGGGTCCAGTAAATGGACGTCTAAGAAGTCGAAATTTAATTGAACGAAAACGTAGTTGGAGTTGCCAGCGAAGGCTAGAAAAAGATGATTCCAAAGATGCTTAACCGTGTCTCTGTAACCACTGCTAGCCAGATGATTGTGCCCTTTTAGACATCTGTATGAAATAGAAATGATTCAAGTAGAAAAACGTTTGAGTTCGTTGAACATACGTAGACGAATCGGCCAATATTGACCACTTGATAATCCATTAACGAGAATAATCAGCCGTCAGCAACAGATTGATGCTTTTAACGGTTGTATAGTTGAGAACGTTAATTCACTGTAAAATTATATCATTAATGCCTCTCAAAAGAAAAATCAGGCCTACTAAGCAAAATCAATCTCTAAACCAATATAAATGTAGACGGAAATTAATTCGTAAATCGATTCTCTAGAATAGAAGATTTAATAAGGAATATTATCCACTTTATGTCAGATTCAGATCTGGGCTATAACAAAACTATGACCAGATATCGATTTATTATGTCCGTTGTCAGAGCGAGAAAATCATTCGGTCATCTATTTTATATATAGATTGTTATGAACATGTTGTGTAGCGCTTTGCCAAGGGCTGTTTCTTTGAAAAAACAGTTGATTAACTGCTGAATTATACACAGGTACGTATACCTGTTAAAGCGCTTGCTTCGACCTAAATCTGCGTGCAAGCCTGCACGCGAGGCAAATCGGTTTTAGGCAAACGACGGATGGAAGGGAACCAGATCGCTCAGAATCTGCGTTACTTAGGAGGCGTTGGAAATGCCTCTGTTGCGGTTGCTAAGCCAAATTTGCGGTTTTTAGTGGTACCTTGGTTAACTTGATGAAGTGAACAAGACTTTTTTGAAGGAATTCCTTCTTTGAAGGAATTCTTGGTTGTAAAATTTCCGTCCATCATCTATTTCTTTTATAAAAGGTTTCCTAGGCGCTTCTCTTAATTTATTTGAGAGCAGGACAAATTTCGAGCATTCGAAGTATGACAGCAAGTGGATTCGCGCTAACCGATCGTAATTTCGAACACAAAACAATATATTAAGTTCCGCGGTAACAGTAGCGATGAGCGTATGCCTCAAGTTGCGCGAACGTTAGTTATGGTTTCGTTCAATGTTGGGAACAAGGGTTTATGCTACAGGAATAGTTCGTAGCGGATCTTAAGGCGTGAATGGTAAAAGTTCGGGTTCGAACAACTTTTGTGAACGAGGGACGCGCAGGGCACCAGAAGCAGGCTTTAATAAAAGAAGAGATGTGTTGGGCAAATTTATATGGTCGTTGAGAATTTTAAGGAGAAGAACTCACTAGAAGCAATATGAGTACTTCCGATACCCCCTGCTAGGATACTCTCGACTTATGTTAGTAGTCAGCGAGTTGCAAGCTCAATCTTGGCTTCGGAGTGTATCAGGCATTCGTATCTGTGACCCAACGAAAATCACCGGCCGGTTGATCAAGTACAAACATGTTCCGAAACCTGCCTACTCGCTTGTCTGCAGTGCTCCGCTACGCTATTACTCCTGCCAGCCTTCATTCCAACACAGCGCACTTTCCGCGTGCCACGATGCCCGTCTGCA
Organism: Varroa jacobsoni; assembly: GCF_002532875.2. Classification (NCBI taxonomy): domain Eukaryota; kingdom Metazoa; phylum Arthropoda; class Arachnida; order Mesostigmata; family Varroidae; genus Varroa; species Varroa jacobsoni. The sequence goes on from NW_019214123.1 coordinate 137,876, forward strand.
AAATGACGTACGTATGTCGGCTGCCAGATGTATATAAAGGCATCAGCAGATTTGTAATTGGACCGTTCCTTCGGCGCGGTGATGTTGACGACAACGTCGAAGACCCTTGCAATTTCCCTAACTCGGTTGGAAACTAGCTTCGCTGTTTGCAGCTCGCTGGCTCGACCACCTTAATAACGTCCGTGTCCTGATCTCCTTTGCAAGGAAACGGGCCTATGAACCAAGTGGAGCAGCAAACATTGCTTTACATTTAAGGCATATGACCGAACGCGAAACCTTCCTTTGCTGAATCGTTCCACGGGCTTAACGCGGCGCCGACCGTTGTCGACCAGACTCGGCCTAACTGCCGTTCATCGTGAAAGCCTGCTCGCCGCACTTCCGTCCTGAGCGGATTCCGATTTCCAGTTTTCGCTATTTGGCGACTCGAGTTCGATAGGTTTCTTCGTCATCGTAGTTGTCGCTCGATCGTTGACTGGCGTTAAGCGAAGCCGGCCGCTAGAAAAATCTAACCGTCAGACGAGATGCGTCTGAGCCGGTTCACTACTACGTACAGATTCATTGTTGTCAGGAGAGTTATGACTGAGCTGTCATGGGTTCGTGTGATACAAGCGTTGCGTGTCTGATCTGTATCACATATAGGCCCGTAATATTTTCAGACAAGTGGAAACGTTCTTCAGAGCACTGTTTGCCGCGCTTGTTTTCTTATATAATCGTTGCTGCTGACTAGTTTAATTAGATTTACTCGTATAATTTTTTTTCGCCTAATGAATTTAGAATGGAACTTCAAAAATTGTTTGCCCTGAATATGAAATTGTTTGTCCATTTAGCGATAACTGTTCTTGCTGTTGCAATACGACGGCGAAACGAGTCTTTAGTACTATACCTACAATTTTAGTAACGTACGTACAATTTCTACTCATTGAAATCGATGCTCTATTTCATTTGGCATAAGTGAGGAAGATCATTGCACCGCGCCTAACAGCAGAACTCCATCGACAGCGGGGGTTGCATTTAGCGATGAATCGTGCCCACCAGTCCACTACACAAAAGCTTTCTTTGCGGTGCTCTGGCATCCTTTATGACCAGCTAGACGAATATACTACTACGCTGTCAGGCAGAAACCTCGTTTTGTGGTACAAGTAGGTTAGATTCTCTTATCAACAAATAATAACTTTCGGCGTTTTTCGTAAAGTTCCTGTCCGCCAAAGACTGTGGTGTCATCTTTGTCGTAGTCGCTATTAAAATATTAGTGGAATTACTCGTAATGTTTCTACCGAGTCTCGATGCTTTTTGACATTTACCAGATGTAGGGTGAGGTCAATCATAAAAGAAGGATCTGAGTGTTTTACTTATCCATTTGCTATAAAGGGCTGGTTTGTATATTCTGTTTATCGCAGTTCCCTAGGGTGTACCGACGAAACGCCTCACGCTGCGAATCAGAACACGAATTTATTCACAGGCGGGCTACACTTTATACAAAAAAAAAAAACACACACACACAACAATAAACACAGTGTCCTTAATTCGTGATTCGTACAAAAAATATCATACCATTGATTTAATATACACGACAGCTGAGATTTGCAACAACGTGTTTTCATATTGCCGTTGCTCGACTTTATACAATTCAGCCTGTAGTCCAAAGCTCTTATCGGTTTATGTAGAAACATTACGTTCCGCAACGTTCGTGTGTTCGCCTCTTGTCGTTAACACCATAGTCCTGTAATATATATCCTGTCTATTTATATATCTCACCTATTATCGGACATTTGCGCGCACATTATTCGACATGGTCATCTGTATATCATCTTATACACTGTTAGCTTCTATTTGTCATTGCGATTCATCACAAGTATTCACTCGCTAAGCTATATCGAGACGCTTGCTTAGAAATGGAAGAATATTACTTGACATACTGTCTTCCTATCCTGGCATCCGACACAAAATCAACAGCAGTGAATACAGGAGGTATATGTTATAGTTTTTTCCTGGTTCTTGGCCCGGCAGCGTTACATGTATCGGTTCAAAAAGCACTCGTCGTGAAGCGCATTCTCTCCGCATGTGAGAACCCGGCCAATCCTCTACAGGGCAATGGTCGTAAGCGATGCGGTGAAGTATGAACGGCCGGGAAGGTGGGTTTAGTTGTATTTGGGTTATGATTGGGCGACGCGGTGAGGTGGCCTGGTCACGTCTTGAAGTCGCACGCGCCCCATTAAATTATCCCGTCACAGTCGAAGTTGGAGATGCACAAGCTTTCCAAGAGAAACGTTAACCGTATGTGCAGTCGGAAATGTGCAGCGCAAAACAGCATGCCGAAGTCGAACATCACAGTGCGATACTTAGCGTTTGATAATATTACGACACAGGAACAACGTAGGCGACGGTTGCTTTTGTAAAGTGTCGACGAAAATGTTGGACCAAAGCTAAAGTAGTACAGCACGTAACCATAGCTCAGTGGGGGTGAGAGAAAAGCAAATGAGAAAAATAAGAGGAGCCTGAAGAAAGGAACGAAAAGGAAAGCAGTTACGATGTCAGTAAGGAAGCCACAACGATTTTCCCTAGCTGCTTTCCGTGTTGTATTTCGTGAAGTCAAAAAAGCTCAATGTTTACGCAACCCGCAGGTGTTCGAAAGGGACGTTTGCGAACCCCGCTTGCGGCAGTAACAACGATGATGGGATACTATAGGATAAATGACAAATCGTGGCAATATCCATATTTAACAAAACAGAAATAATTAACCATACGTGATGCAAGTCAGGTTTTGCTTGCGACATCAGCAGACGATAAAAAGCAAAACTAAGTTTTAGCCAGTTTAGATGTTACTAGAAGTAACCTAGGTTCGTGACAGAATTATAAAGTCACGAAAGGGGAAATACGTTTCTTCGGTGCTCTAGGGGAATCATCATTTCGCGAGTTTATTTTTGTCATTCATAAAATTTTATTATGGCTGTCATAAATACAAAAAAATGCGCATAGATTATATCGGTTCAAACACACATATGAGTTGGTATCTTTAAAGGGTTCAAAAGCATTTTTCTCGTTTGTACTTCGCTTCATTTAATCAAGTCCTCGCAACTCCATATGCTAAAGCATCGTTATATTGGTAGCTTACCAGCTCCTATTTGATTTCATTGTAGCATATCTTATGGGCGCCTCCAGAATAGAATTTCTCAAGCTATGCCATCTATTGGATACGCCGTTCAGTGGCTAGGCAACCTGATGGCCAAATTAGGTCTGTTTATAAAGTTAAACAGACCAGTGGCGTCGGGTGCTGCTCTGAAAGGGACATGCGTGTACAAAGGGCGCATACAGCCCTAATGGCCAACAAGCGGCAAATGTTTAGAAGGAGAAAGACAAATGCTGCCAGTGTAGGCAACGATCTCAATTGCGGGAAAACGTGGGTCGAGTATTTTGCTAGCTAACGATTGGCAAACACAGTGGCTTCTATTCGACTGGTACGTGCGTCACCCGCATTCACATAAGACAGCTTGCCATACATGATTCTGATCCAGCCTGCAGCGTGTTGCGAAAAGGCAAAAGAGGTTAAAAACCCTAACCGTCGATATTCCAAATGGGGAGATGGTAGATATATGTATATCCACCCAAGAATGTCTGAAGCAAACGAAAACCTAGGTACAAGCCATCACTAACGTCTTTATAGCGTGTCTGATCTCTCTTTTTCAGAGGATGATGTAATAGATGCCAGAAAACTAGGCGAGACATGGCCAAACCTGTCTTTATAATATTGTTAAAAATATAATTGGAAGTAATATTGAAACTGAGGTTACAGTAGCCTATGATTATTGGAAACAATTTCTGTTCTGATTTGTCGTTCGAGATTGGACTCGGAATCATTGTGGCTTTAAATGACCTATAAAATACAAACGGATATAACCTTGAAGATCATTAAGGGCATATAAACGGGGCTAACGAACTAAGTAGCACCGCCGAACAGAGTTCCGACTCAGAACGCTACACGCCGTATTTTTGTCTGCTTTTGTTGTTCACCTATCGTTGCTTGGCGTAAAGACATAACCTTAAAACAGCTTCTCACAATAAGATGGGGATAACCGCCAGGCATTATAAGTTTACGGCCGGCTGGAGTGGCTGGCACTTCGTTGGACTTCCTTCCTCAAACAAAGGAAGTAACCGAAGAGTAGGCGGAGAGCCACGGCGCGGAGAAAACAGAGAAAACGGGCAAAACGAAGGGGCTTGCAGAATTCTCTGAGGATCCGATGAGGATTTAAACTCATCGGCGGAGAGAATCGACGAAGTCTGCGACTTAGTTTGTTCCAATATTAAGCCAACCCGTAGTTCCGCCTTCGAGGCCGAGCCTATCACGGAACTCTATGGATGACCGCTGCCGGATTTTAGTGGAGTGTCAAACTTACTATCCCTGGCAGGCAGTAGTTTCTGCATGGTCTGAGGTGGGGTGGGCGGGCGTGAACCGACAGCAGACAGGACTTTTCTCCCATCGGTCACAAAAACGAACGAACAGACGGGCAACTCAGCGAGAAGAATCGGTCTAGGCGGCTAAGGCCTATGGTCAGCTTCGATACATCACCAAAGCCTGTTAGGGGAAAAAGGGAGATCCAATCAAAATACTTAAGATAATAACAAGCTTCAATGGACGTTCAGAATCCCAGAAAATTCAGAGTGCGGAGGATCTACAAAAGTACCTTTCGGGCTAGCGAGCTACAGTTAAGTGATGCGCAACGGGCCTAAAATGGGGAAACCTATGAGACGGATAAGTGCAATTTTCTGGGTCATTCCGATGTTACCAATTAGGGGAAAATATGTGTGTCACCATCGAATTAAATCAAAATTATGCTCAAGATATTATTTGTATATTCTTTAAAAAATTGACAGCCTGTAGAGCGTGTGGCTTGTTGCATTGCATCGCGCTTCTTGCGTGCAACTTCTCGCCAACTAACGCCGATTCGAACTTTGATGAAGCAGATGAATTTGAGATATAAATCATCATGTCGTAAGGGGAGTTGTACAAGGCCACGACGGTGTGACAAACAATATCAGTTTCGAGTAACTCTTTGTATATTTATAAAAAAATATACGCACATAATTTCTTGTTTCATATCGCTTCATTTTCCAAGACGTTTATGGCCTCGCTTTCCAGTTCGAGTCGCTGAAATCTCTGAGTAGAGAGGGTTTCGTGGTATGTCTGTAAGCTTCTATCCGTCGATACATACACAATTTCTGAGTTACAAGCATTTCGTGGATTATCACCACAATAAAACAGTCATTGCAAACATAATATGTTTCTTGGATTCGGTGTTGTTACTAATTTTGGAATAGTCTCGCGTTCTGTGTGTTGTCGCCAGACCAGCATCGGTCGCACCTGTTTTCCACAGGGTCTCTGAACAATTTTAGTCCGATGAACTTCCTTGAGTTCGATAAGTTGTGTTTGGGAATAAGTATTTCGAGCGTTCGGGTGGGATGCCGCCATAATTTCGCCGATAGCCCCTTTGCCTTCTGACACAGGGTCCCCGTGTGTCTTCCCATCCTCCCCCAAATGTTGTGTCTCATGCACTGTAATAGTTGCAATGGCTGCAATAGCGGCTATTGACTTTCAATTCAAACGAATACGATGCTTACGATCCGTGTTTTGTTCCTCCAGTGTGTGTTTTCATACGATGAGTTGCCACCAACTCTTATGTTATTGCTTTGGGTTAGTCATAAACAACGATATTGATTACGCGAAAAAACAGATCGTAGGTCGAATCTACATCGGTCATGGGTTTGGTAGCCAACTGGGGGCTAACTTGAGTAGTGTAACTATACTTGTAGCTGCTCGTTCTATATATGTATAATGACAGGCGCATACCCACAAACAGATGTCTGCTTGCCACTTATTGGGTTTCAAACAGCCTGCAACGGCTTTCACATTTGCGCTAACCCCTGACTATAACTCTGTCGCGATCTCTACTACAGTTTGCCTTTAGAACAGGGGACTGTTTTTGACGAGGCCAAAGAATCGCTAGTTCGTTCTACACTGCTGTTCCCCTGCTGCTTCTTCCTGTGCTATCTTTTCAGTGTTACCCAGTGCCCGCAATTGTCGTTTACCGTCGGGTTCCTTCATGGAATTTCAATTGGCCTCCAGTTGGCTTCGAACGGGAATGGCAGCAGCAGCGGCAAATAGGAACACTCTGTATTGCTGCCATTATAGAGAGTATAGGAAGGTGTAGTTGCTTGATAGATAAATACCAGAGCAGGTGTATGGAGGATGTCTTCGTCGCTGCTCTGAGGTACGATGACGGAGTCTTTTTTTCGTTTGGCCAGAGGCGCATGGGCATAAAGGAAGAAACAAAACCTGGTTGGCAACTGGGCGAAAAGCGAACAGCGAACAGCCCACGAAAAGATATCGAATGTTCGTTGTAGCTGTGCAGAGACATAGGCGTTCATCTTTTTCGAACCACGTTGGTCTGGGTATTTATCTACCATTATAGGTCAGACCAAACCTTTACAGTGAATTTCGCCCCTACTAGCCCTGAGCATCTGGCTCCCGGTCCTGGGTGCATATTTCGTTCGCGCCACTCACCCGCGCTACTTCGCCTCCTGCGGCCTTCGGCCACTTTCGATGCCGTTAGTGTGGTGCTCTTTCCACTTATAGGCCCTTCTTATGCTTGTACCTTCTTTCGTTCCCAATATATTTCTCTTTTTCCCCTCTATGCGCATTAACTGACACAATCGCTTAGTCGTCAGCTGCTCCCGCTGCCCGTATTTCTACTTCAAACGCCAGTCGTGATGACGATGAGGATGCGGAAAAAGGACCAATTTTAGGTGTAAATTTATGCATTTCAGTGTGTGACAATTGTCAGGGGAAATTGGCTGCCAACATGACTATAAGGCGTTGCAGGTTGACATTGAACAAATGCGCCTGCTATAGAGCGATGGCCCTGCACTATTTGACAGATTTAAAAACGTTTGCTGGAAGGCAGTCAAGGAAGAGCAGCTAAAGGAAAAAGGTAGACAATAAAGAAACAGATAGAATAATCACAACTATAGATGAATGAATGATCGATTGAGTCGATGGAAAAAGTTCATGTTGTTATTTCATGACGAGATGCATTTCGAACCTAAAAATATGTGTTATTGTCTAGTCTCTTTAGTAGATTCAATTGAATTTTAATGTACTATTCAAATGTTGACTAGAGCCACAAGGTTCTCTAGGACAATGCGACTTAGTAGACGCGCAAATTCGTATTTAGTAAAAACATGGATGGAACGATACTAATAGCGTTATATTGGCCGTTCAGGAAATAGGGACTAGTGACAAGATGCATACTGATAAATATTATTCACTAAGTGTTGCTTTTTTGTGCATTGTTTCGGAACAATGTCATCCCTCAGAGGAGTCGTATACACGCGTTGACACACACCTGTGTCCCACAAATCGCAAATGTGCGTAAAACTGTAGTCCTATCAAAAAATAGTGCTAGACTCGTCGATATAGTGTGTATACATGTAAAAATATTGCAAGAAAATATGCGCAAAGGTCTAGATATCGACTTCGGAAATGAATTAACACCATATGACCAGTGGCTGGCTGACGTCGTAACCGAAAGAGACACTAAACGTACTTCTATGGATATACACACACACACTTCACTCACGGGTACATCCGAATAGAGCGGAGGGATAGAGGTGTGATAGGATTTAGAAATTTTCCTGCTACGGACGGATAAAGATGAGGGGCAGCAGCTTACCTCTCCAACCAGGGTAAGCGACGCTCATAGTGCAGCACAAGACAAAATAGTGAGACATAGTGGTTTAGTGGCGACAAATCCTATTGAGAAATGGTCCATCTCTAATCCAAGGGGGGTGATGACTGTACGTCAGCTTCTAAGTCGCCCCTTGAATTCGACTCCGATTGTTGTTGCCGCTTTTTGGTGGCAGGTGTTGAACTTTTGTTATACTAGACCAGAGTAAAAGCAAAAAAATAATAAAGTAGAACTACTGCAACACAAAAATCGCACAAACTAGAGATAATATATTGACAGTGGATTTGGTGTCGCCTCTTTAAACTCTTCTCATTTTACCACGGCTCAGTTGACAATAGAAAATCATTAAAGTGATTTTGGTCTTGAGCACGCGACCGGACACCGCTGTTGATAGCGAAGAGGGCCTTGCTGGTACGCCTTTTTTGTGCCGCTTTGAGGCACACAGAAATGAAAACTTCGGTCAGAGCGTTCTTTAGTAAGTCTCCTGTCTGGGCAAAAAAAAAGTAATAATGTCGTATAGCATACATGCTTCGAAATACTGCAAAAAGGTCAAGCATTTCATACTATGCTATACGCAACGATTTTCATATATGTCTAAATCCCAAGATACTGTTCTAGTGAGTACGCACCACCTGCCACACACATTCCGTGGAACCGCTGATGGCCACCAATAGGTGTTGGTATATACTTTACAAAGAAGCAACTTTTAACGACGTCTCAATATTTCTTAAACCAATATCTTAGGGACAAATTTTGAACTAGAAACCAAATGGAGCATTGCTGACTTTCAGCAGCCGTACGATAGTTCAATCAATTAGATGTCCACCAAACCAAGTCCTGTTTAGCGAAAAGGAACGAATTTTTTGCCTCGGACAAGGTGTTTAAACCTAGGCGCAGGGTTCACTCCCGAAATATAGCGCCGGTATTATTGGGTAAAAAGGTAAACGAATCCACAAGATCTGGCTATCTGAACACGTTGTTATGAGGTCAAGTCATTTAATGCGCCCTTGCCGTTGCTCCGGCATCTAACTAAAGTCGCAAAAAGGTCTATGCAGGCCACGACGGCCCAGCAAAATGCAGATCAAGATCAACAGATCAACGTTGATGGCAAAATCGAAGCCCGACAGAGGTACGCTTTGCCTTGCGCGAAGTCGTCCGCCTGCTTTAGGACAGTACTGGGTCGGTACGGGTCAGGTAGGAGCCACATTGGGCAGCAGGACTAGGCTCTACGTTCCGGCTCTAACAGGTCTTCTCCCGTGCAGTCATTGGATAACAAAAGCCACACAAAGTAAGAAGGCGATCGCTTAACAATAGCTTTAGGGAGAAAGAAAACTGTTAAAAAGGTAGCCAAAATAAGAGAAAGCTGTAATGTTTGGCTACTACTGCCACGAAAAAAGGGCAAGCCAACGACAGAGTCTGCTCATTCGTTTTTAGTGGCCATTCACTGAGATCTGTAGGCAGTACTACCAGGGGCAGCGTTAGTAAAGACAGAAAAATTTCATTCGATCAACTATAGTCTCAGGTTATTGGGGTAGCACGCTAGCAGGCAATGTTGAAGATGGCAGCATCAGCAGCTGCCGAACGTCCAAGGATCAATGAATTCGACAAGGAGATTATACATTGTATACACAGTATACACATAGTTTAGATACAAGGTGACAGGCAACAAGCTTAATCTCGGTTGTATACGTCCATATTAAGACGACGAAGGGCAAACGACAAACGACGATCGCACAGGAGCAAACAAAATCGCTATGAAACAGTGCCACATTTAGCTAACCCCAGATCATGGGGCTGGTCCACGATACTGGAGCAGCTTTGGTAGGAGGTTCTAGATACATGACAGGTTTCGACACATAATCGTCCGTATTGTATCGCTGCCGTCGCAATGAGCCATTTATTGCGTGCGTGCCTGCGTCACGACTTACTGAACCTCAGTGTTGTGCGCTGTGGTTTTTTCGGGGGCGGTGTCATAGAGGCAACCATGACGCCTGGGATTAGCGAAAAAGTCAAGAAGCACAACGAAAGAGAGGGAAAAAAACAAGAAAGGTCGCCAATAGAGAATCTTGGGCGAGCTCGAACACACGACGGGAGATAGGACGGGATAAAGGCTGTGAGGAAAATGAAGAAAGAAACAAGAGAGCGATGCTGGCTGTTGCGGTGCTGACGATGCTGCTGATGGCTCTGATGGGGGGGGGGGGCAGACGACACTAGAAGAGGCCTGGCTCAAGGAAATCAGGCCTAGACCATCGCCTAAGACGATCGGATCGGAGAACAAAAAATAGAGAACGAAGAGGGTGGGATATAGAAGAGTCGAGATGCGCGCGTCGATCTAGACCGATGGGCGTTTCAGTTCTGCCTGTCTTTCTGTAGGTACCTACTATATGCGTCGATTGAGGCCGACTAAACGAAGGGCAAAGAACAAAAGAAAAACTCGATAACGAGAAAAAAAACCACGGCTCGGTGGAAAGACAGGGAGGATGGGAAATAGCAGGGAAAGTGAAAGCGTCTTTGTGGAAAGTCAAAGATGTGACAAAAACGAAGAACAACTGGAGACTTGAAAGAGCCACGCCTGGCTATTCTAGCCTTCTAATGTAATCTTTTTTTGTTGTCATCTACTATTGTCGCTATACAGGACATATCTGCATGTACTTAGCCAATAGCGAAGAAAATTGAATGTTCGAATAAGATGCGCTTGTCACGGTTGCTTCGTCGTTTTCTAGCTACAATGATAATAAGGCTCCGAAGTTCTAAGGAGTGAAATCAATTGTTTGTAGAAATAATTTGGGAAAGCGACGATATTTTTCTCGGGTCTAGTTTGTTGTTATTTGTTATACTACTTTTTCTTTAATTATGTTTTCAATAAGCGGTATCATTGTATTTCTCGTTAAATACACGTTTTTGACATTGGCTCTTTTTATAAGTACTTAGTAATTACCTAGAAGACGATCTGTCTCACAGACTGGATCTAACATGGCCGTATATTCAAGAAACATTTCCTTCTTTTTGCAATACTATTTTACACATTTATTATACATACTTATGTGCTTGATTCTTGGTTTTCATAGTAACGCATTTATTGGAAAGTGAAAATGGTTTTGAGATTTCAACGAAATGGTTTTAAAATCAAACAGTAGCAGATTTAAAATCCATTAGCTTCGTAAAGAATGTATATATAGTCTCCTAAGTAAAATGTCGAAGCAGTCTTTTGACGAGCCAACAGCACTCGACGAGGCCCACTTATGCTATGCTTACATTATGACTTTAGTATCTGCAGCTTAGAATTGTCGGCCCGGTTCCATGCTAAGTACAGCATTAAATTGAGCCTAACCCGGAAAATTTGATTCAGCCTAATTTATCATGAATTGTGCATCACACCACATCTGCTTAAGTGATAGTGAAATGAGTTACATCTATTCGTGTAAGGCTCGATTTACATATGGGACTCCGTCCGAACCGGTGGCGAGATGTCAGTATTTTCTCTCGATTTTCACGAGGTTTTTCACAAATCCTGTCCGATCCCGATAAAATATCGGGCAAACGCTGCAAGACCTCAACCCCTGCGAAGTACCCCGCGTTAGGATAATGTTGCCATCTTGCTGATTCGTGGTAGCAGACCCCAGGAACCATTACAAGTAGCCCTTCTTCTATTGGTATTAACACTATCCTGAAGCGGGTCGCGCGAGTCCGATTCGGTTGCACGCGACAGATTCACCTCTCGTCGTCATCCCAGCTCTACGGTTTCCGTGGTGAACGACGGGTTTCTGCGACGAAAGCAAAGAAAAAAGTGTAATAACCCCCCGTAGACCTACACCTTTTCCCTTTTCTTCTTTTCTCTAGTCTCTGTGTCCGCCTTGTCCATTCCTATAGGCTCAGTATCAGCTACTGTATTGTCCCACAGGCGGAGCGAGAGTTGATGTCATTCCTTTTAGTATTCTGTACGACACCGGAAGCGGTGTCGCCCAAAGCAGAGACAAGGCCCAAGGAACGCTGGCCGAGAGAAAGATCGAGGATCAAGTCAAGATGACCGAGTAGGGGTGACCACTTTTTTGGGGACAAAGAAATAGGCTGGGTTCGTCAGAAAGAGGAAGCCGCAACTGATTCAATGCAGCGTCAACTAGTCGCCGCTGCTCGTTGCGCTCACTCGTGATGTGTCTTGGTATAGCACCAGGACTCTGGTCGTGGTCGTGGCTTCCGACAGGGACTTCTACTCCTGACGACGACTCATGGACCCCCAAAATGTCTTTATTGCTTTAACTTGAAGGCGCAGTGTCAGCAGCGGCTTAAAGCTGCTAGGTAGGACTTCGGTCAGAAATCTAAAAAAGAACTACCGAAAACGCCCTCGGAAGAAGTAGGACTGTAGACAAAAATGAGGAGGCTGAAAAGATCGTTGGACAGTAGTGATCCTCGAAAGTATGAAAACTAATGTCGAAGATGCGCTATAGCAGTGCGGTTGAAGCGATAAGACAGAAGCAGGGAGCCATACGGATGATTGAAATGTGTCAGTGGTAGTGAGTCCTGGTTTTAGGATTAGCCAAACGTTTCAAAATGGGTGCCATTCTTCCGAATCGGGGCAATATAGTGGGACAAGTTTTTAATACGATAAATAGCTTTATAGAAATAACGCTCGTCTTCAAATGACAGACTTTGCAAATTTCTCTTATATATATCGTAAAGCAGCGTATAGGGGCATACGTAATTGGTGTAGATACCTTGCAGCAAGCTATTTGCGGAATGCAGTTAACTACGCAATTTCATTTTTGATTTCTCCATCATAAGCTTCATAAAAGCCCACGCAGGAGGCTACTAAGTGCAACTAATGCAACATAGGTCATATTAGGCAACCATCTGAAGTACAAGGGGAGTTCGAATAAAAAGAAACGGTCTTTCAATAGAGAATCATTATGTCAGCTTTAACAGCTTGGTGCTTTCGTCGTTGTTCGTCTATCCCGTGTTTTGCTGGATGAAAACAGGTAGAACAAGGCCTATTGGCTGCTGCTATTTATTCTCCGTCACCATCGAAACTTAACTGCTCCCCCAAGCAGGTTTGCTTTTGTATCATTACACGTTGGACTCTATCGTACGGCCAAGTGCTTATCGATACGTTCTGTAAGCCTGAATCAATACCAAGGCTATTGCGTTCCTTTGGTATCCAGAAAGTCTACAAAGAAAATTAAAAGGGAGAGAAAAAAAAATCAAACAAGATGTTAAGAGCCCCAAGGTCGATACGCTCTTGGTAGAAGCACTTGACCAATCACGTCAGACTAGAGTGGTCAGCTCAAACTGAATTGAAGAGCATGGTGAAATGACCGGCTGCGTTGGTTGATGAGAAATGTACTTACAGAAATGTATTATAATCTCTATATTAAGATTGACGCTGTAATTAAGATTTCTGTATAATGGAAAACATGAGCCGGAAAGAATCATCCAGCGGTAAACCCGGTAAGCATCACTGAAGAAACTACGATCAATCACGCAATCTGCTAATGTAGATCTGTGAAATAAACAAGTTTACTTTCCGAGAAAGGAAAGAAAACTTAAGAAGTTAACTCAGATTAATATGTTTGCCTATAAAAAGTCGCTTGCCTTTCGCTGATAAATAACTGCAAACGTAAAAACTAAATTCACGTATTCGAGATGTTTAAAAAAACGAAATCAGAAGACAGAACACCAAAATTTGATATATTAAATCATATTTCAATCATCGGTTGCTAAATGTCTCTGTTCCTCCTCCTATAAGTCGAACTAGGAACCGAAGACTTCATTTCTAAATTTAATTGATACTGTCTCGACAAAGATGACTCGTCTCGTGCTCTCGAAAATTTCTTTTCTGCGTATTGGGCTTGATGCCCAAGGTCTTTGCTGATAGGGCTAATTTCAGTGGACTCCGCCAATTTAACCGTTTTGTGCTGTCCAGGCCGTCTTCCGGGTGCCACAAAGCAAATACTCACCATGTTTGAAGAGAGAAAGTCGCTAAGAGCTGCTGATGGTGATTTGGCGATACGTGATATGCATGGAGAGTCGTCCTCTAAAAACGAAATCGCGTCGTGCAGCAGTTCATTCCGTCTTTCTTTTGCTTGTTTCATCCAGAGACACTGACCACGCGAGTGGTCTCTGTTCATTCGGAAGCTAATCGTTTCCTCGGCGGCAACAGTAATAGCAGTGCTGGTGGTGCGGATAGTTGTGGGCCAGGAGACTAGGATTTGCTTTTGCCTGAATCAGTCCTATCACTACAGCACGAATACCACAAGTGTTCTTCGCTCGAAGGGAGAGCACCCGGGAGCACACGGTCAGGCTACACTGAACTATCGCTCATTTCGTTTCCCCATCATTGAACAATTTCGCCCTAAAAACAAGATTACTACCACAGCACGCATTGGCAACGTTTGCTTTCGCTCTTTTCTACCCCAGGGCGGCGGCGACGAGTGGAGCCGTAGTACAGCCGTAGCAGCAGCGACGGCGGATGAGTGGTTGGGCAGTAATCCTTAGAGCTGGTACCGTAACAGGAGCAACTACTACAGGACACTCCTTGGTGCCGAGCCAGATTGCTTGCCCCTCGGCCTTCGCAGCAGATCAAGAGCGACGCCACATCGGCGGTGAGGGCTATGCAGCGCAAAAACCCGTCTCGCTGTTAAGTTTTTCGAAAGTGGCGTGACGACGATCAGTTCGAATAAGGGGAAGTGCGAAGAGAGGGCAAACGGGCTGATGTGCGAATACGTCTTTTCCTTCTCATGCCAGATGTGTTGGATTAAGAGAGGTCTGGAGTCAGGGAACGAGTACGTTTGCCAGTCGGTTCAGTAGCCAGCATCGGTCTTAGGCTGCCTTAGGTTCGCACGAGTATGTACCAGAGCCCTTAGCTCCCTTCAGGTCCCCGTCCCTTTACCCAGCTGCTCCCCATTCAACTCGTGTTGCCCAGCAATATAGTCGCTGGCTCATACTATTTTTACCGAGAGTGACATCGGCCCCTTTCATCACGACGGCGCCTGACGCATTTACCCCGATCATTTACTGATGGTAAGCAAGAAGTAAGACGCATTTTGCTTCATACGAAAAATGAACACCCCTCATTGATTCTCAACGGCTGAGTGCTTTCGGTGGTTAAAAGCTAGGAGTGCACAGGAACAAGCTTATAGCGGGAACCGACAAAATCAGCCAAAATTTTCCATCGAAAAGTGGATCTATAGATGCTGATTGCTAACAGTGGAGGACATCGAGTCTGCAGTTAACTGAGGCGACCTAGAAACCCAGATTGAAGAACTGTTTGTACCGCATAAATAGTTAGTATCCGTCTTATTGAGTTGGCGCTATCTCTTTGTGCACTAGAGACATAACGCGCTTAATTATTTCTAAACTAATGTGTATGATAGTGCTTAAAATATGAAAACTGGTAACTATCAGCTAATACTCAGCATATTGTATTTGCTGTTTGGTTAAAAATTCATGCACAACCTGAAGGGGGGCATCGACTAGTATTATTAACTTCTAAAACAAACTCAAACAGAACAAAGATCACAGCTTCGCAACATCAGCGTTTAATATCTATGTAACGTAGAGAGACGATATGGACAATCTTAATGACGTGGTGAACGTATACGGACACAGAAGCTAGAATTTCTTTCCATGAACAGCTTGACCTCTCCTGCTTCAAATTTTTTTGCCACCTTTTTTCAGCAATGTGATATTTCCAGTGTGGCTACACATTTTTTAAATCGAGTAGACGTCAATAAACATATCTTTTCCATTAAGTATAATAAAAAATATATATATTTATTATATGCCAGCCAATTAACGTGTGAGCCTTGTACGTATTACTTTGTTTGTTTTTTTTTTCTTTCATAACTAAAATCTGTTGTCTAATAGAAATATGTTACTTTGTCTATCAATCAGTGTTCAGAATATGACGTTCGGTTCTACAAGTAACCGTATAAAATGGAAGTTACAAGTTGTATGATCCATGAAGTTATACTCTGTATGAGCCTTAGTTAAGGTAACGTTGGTGTTCTTCTTTATCTGCCATAGTATTAAATGGCAAAATATGACAAAATAAATTGAAGCGCAAACGGAGTGAACAGAATAAAACTAAAAGAAGCAAAAAAGCATCTGCTGAGAAGGCTAAAGCAAATATCCTCGTTCACACTTATTAAAGCGCGCTCCTTCATCGAGCGCTTCAACAATGGCTTTGATCCTCTAGCATAGTAGATTAACTTCGTTTGTTAGCGTCTGACAGAATCAATCAAAGAATCAAGTCGCAGTTGTGCTGTTATTTTGCGCCAATCAACCGTACTTCACATCAGGTCTTAGTAAAAAAAACACCTTTACCTCTTCATTCACTTATCGGGTTTTCTACGATACCAGCAGCCCTACAGTGTGCATCACAAACAACAACCTGGTCACAACACATATCCAACATAATGCCAGGCCGTCGTTTCTCCAATTTTCCCACATCTTTTTGTTTTGTCCCCTTTCTTAAACTATTCCCGTCCGTGTAGCCTCCCCTCGCTTGGCATCATCTATCGAGGTAGGTAAGGCAAAAAAAAAAAAAAAAAAAAGGATGGTTCTTGCTGAAGGACGTTTAGCTAACGGCTGCCGTCCAAGCCAAGACGGCAATCCACCGGGATTCCACGCACATGTCAGCGATAGTTCTGCGGGAGGTAGATAATGAACATAAGAAAGGGGCCGCACGCTAGAAAGCACAGAAACAGACAGTATCGTTCATGCACTGACTGTCGCATTAACTCAGCCGATTTGCGTTTGTCGGTTCGGTTTTTCTTTCTATTTGAGCGTCAGCCCTGTAATAACGATTACTACTGCGAGGCCTGAGGGTATCTGACGACGGGTAGCGGAAACAGTTTTTTGTTCGCAACTCGAAAAGACTTCCTCAATATTTCGGCTAGACGTAATTGCTCTGTTACCAGTGTTGCAAGATAATAGGCGACTATTCGCAAATAAATGAACAATGGCTATAGACAGAAGACGGGCAACTCACAACAGATAGACAGAAACAGTGGAAGGTGAGGAGAGGTGCACTTCTCTCGCGCCTCATCGAACGATATAATGAAAGTAACCCTCGTAAAGCACATATACACTTATACGGAACCCTGTACAATATATGTTTAGAAATGAAACATAATATTTGTTGTCACGTACTTGTTACCATAGATATGATATGTTGATAGAATTGTTTGATTAATTGTATTTAGAGTATTCATATGAATGGTCTGCTCACGCATCCGAGTCCAACATGCGTGGCAAAATGGGTAAATATTAGGTAAGGCGCTGTAACAGCCCTTTTGTTGATGGACTCCTCAGTTTCGAAGTAAAGGGTGGCAACGTAAATCAGCTCAGAAGGCATATTTATATGTTACTCACATTCGCCGCTTGCCCCTGTCTGAGACAATACGTATATATCATCGCTGTTTACAAAGCAAAGCTATACTTCATCACGCATACTCAATATGAAATGTATAAGATTTCGAACGCTAGGCCTTAACTTTCCAGCCGCAGCAAAAGCCTGTGTGTTTTTATCCGTCTCATAATAAAGCAGTTTCTTGTGCTGGAAACTGCCTGGGTACTATTTAAACAGTAAAAAATAAAACGCGTCATTTAGCGTGTTTAGTTAACTTAGGTACACTTACTGTTTTAATTTAATTATACTGACCCGTTTTTAATCACTTCTTTTATACTTTGGTGTAATTCGCGTCTAGTCTTTCTTCTCGCCGCTTGCTGACCGTGATTTTGGTCCTGAGGCCGTTGTATTTCGTAACGGTACCTCTATTTTCACGTCACTCTTAATCGACTTGAATTACGCCAGTGGCTGGTTTAATTTCAATTGAACATATTTTTCCTCCGTTCTTCAAGTTCGTGTCGTTTACGCAAGCCCGCGTTAGTTACCGCGGTAGGTCTTGCATGCCGGTCAGCCCCTAACCGTAGAAGGACCGAGTATTTCTGGCCTCCCCGCTCTTCTTGAGACATAAGTGCTCCTTCCCCGCTTGACAGGATAGTCGGTCGTGGACGTAGCAGCTGTAGCAGCGGCCGCCGTACCAGCAGCAAGGCCTAACAACTGCCTCAGGCATCGCTAACAGACAAGTGGAGAAGAAGTTTTGGCTTTCTTCGGCGTCACTTTCTATTTCGCCTTGTTTTGGGTTTTCCTCAAGTTTGGCCACCGCAGGCAGCTCTCTGTCTTCACTTCTCTGCTTGAGCCAATTTGGCCAATGGTATTTCGACCGCCATAACCGATTCCCTCTATAACGTGCTCCAGCCGTTGCTCCTTCCCACTTCCACCCACTTGCTCCTTCCTCGGGCCGTCTCGTGAAACGACTCAACGGAACCAGCAATTGCAGCAGCAACAGCACTAGCAGTAGTGAGATCAGAGACCAAACAGAGGTCAGACCTCGGAACTCGTCTACTGGATGGGCCTAAGGAGGGTTGGGGTAGAAAGCACCGTTGATGATGGAATATTTTTATTATTTATGTTACCGATAAGTCACCCCAGAGTCGAGTCGGTGTTGTTCATTCACTTATAGGTGGGTCCTCAGGATAGCGTTGCCCACCGAAAGGGGCTTGAGCACGTACTCTTCGACCCCCCCCCCCTTTCCCATTACGTCAGGCTTTCGTTTCCTACAATAATCCTTAGGACTCCTTAGCTATTTCTTCTGGTGTCAGTGCAGACTCACCTACTCAACCGCAGCCATTCCTAGAGCCCCGCAATTTCCAGCCCCGCATACACACACACACACATTATGTGAATGTGTGTATGCGAGCTTCCACTCTGAGCGTTGATTAAAAGTATATACATACAGCGCTCACAAACACATCTGTCCAGCCATACGAAAAAACAAGATAAACGAAAGCGGATGAAAAAAGTAACTCCTATGGTAGGGGGAAGTGATGAAGGAACTTGCGGGGAGCCCTGGACGTGACGAAGTTTTCATTTCATTTTAGCGCCTTCATATGACGGCCACCACAACGAAGCCTTTATAAGTATGAATTGTTGTTCTAAACGACCTTTCAGGGTAAAGTTACGAGTTTGCTCCAACTCTGTTGAACCGGCGCGTAAACCGAAGTATCGAAAAGATGCGCATTCACCCTTTCACGGAGGTGGAAAGGGGCCGGTAAGACTACGGTTATCTTGTTAAACAGAAGTGACATTGACTCTCGTCCGAACGGTCTTATTCGGTTTAATATTTTTAATTGTCAGTGAGGCTACCCTGTCATTGTGAAATCAGAGAGAAATCAAGAGTTTTTAATGATTTCGTTGTAGATTATGTAATTTTCACTGGTTATTTTGTATAGCATGGAAAAAAGGCTTAGTTATTTTAAAGCAGATAAAAAGACCACGTGCCCCATAAAGGACTTTGCAATGCTTACATATCAGTTTCTATTTAAAAATGTGTAGTTCACGTATCAAACCAAATGTTACCTCATTTCCGTTTCCCTAACTAACGACATAGTTGAAAACAACCTATTCGCAGTTTTAGAGTCCGTCCAAGGCTGCTTCGCCCTGGGATTGGCACCTACTAAAGGTGTATAGCGCCTCGTGTCTCTTTAACTGTTACGGTCAGGAACTTACTCTTTTTTCCATAACAAAATATTTGACGTTGATTTAAATCCTCTTAGATAATCAAGCGCTTTCTATCTCTATGTTGATTCGAAGAAATTCCTTGATCGCGTTGAGGAGTGACACTAACTGCCTGGAAAAGGGGGGTTAGATTTAGTAACGGAGCGCAGAAGTTTTATTGCACCGATAGAAATATCCTTTAGGTTTAATAGGGAAAACTTTGAAGTACGATTAGCAGACAGTCTTTGCGAGAGGCTTCGCTTTATGGCATTGTTACACTGTAATGAAGACTTTTTGAGTAATGTGCTACACTATGAGTCCCTCAAGAAAACCTAACCATTTGTGCCTCCTGCTTCGGGAAATTTATTTATTTCATTTGGGTACTAGCACTGTAATCTTGATCATATTGAAGGGTATATATTATGGTTTAGGGCTGATAATATTAATTAGTAGACAAATACTCTTCATTTAATATCAGTCGAGTAATCGTATTTACATTCATGAAGGAAACCAGCTCACTGATCATTAACACCCGCTCTTCCTTAGGTGAAAGCGACCTCAAACACGTTATCTGCACGACCTTGACAACCACGTTCAACCTAATAATTCTCATGTTAATCTAAAAACTGTTAGCTCATAATCATCCTGTAATTTCTCGACTAAGGTTCTTTTAAACTCAGTTTTTCAACTTATCAAACTGCAAACATTTCATTGTACTTCAAACGATATACTATCCCTGTTGGTTTGTTTATTGTTGTCTAACCGGATAGTTCACTGCGTCTACTGCTCAAGGAGTCATAGCTCGATTGTGCCTGCGGCTAAATCGTTCTCTGACCGATTGCGTCCCGTCGAGTAGACAAGAGCCAAGTGTTCGAGTGGCCTTTTCCGCTTCTGGTTCAGCTGTCTGTTTTCGTTACCTTATCAAGCCTTACCTGTCGTTCGCCTTTTCTATCGTTTTTAGCACCGCTCTTTCTTGGCAAGTACTTGTCACCTTCTCGCTTGCTTGCAAAGCTTGAATCTACGCCAGATCAATACTTGGCCAGCAAGAAATCAGGCTAAGCGTAAAGGCAAGTTAAAGGAAAAAAGACAGTACCGTGTGGGCGTTGACCGGTATTAGAGCCTAACGGGGACCTTAGCGTAAAGGACAACGAAAAAAACTTCTTTGTAGTCTTGACTGAACCGCGCAGTTGTGCCTAGAAAGAGACTCGATCCCATTCGAGGCCACAGGCTCAATTCGAAACCCTTCCCTGCTTCGTTCCACTTAGCAGGCAATCGTAGATGTCAATTTGTGGCTGTCGCCGCTGCTATAGGTTGAGAGCTCTCACCGCTCTTTCCATACGGGTGTATCGTGACCTGCGGTGAGATGTCAATAACAAAAACACATATTTGTTTTCGAGCTAGTACCGCGTTCCGACAAATCAATTTTGTCCATTCCTCGCCACTAGCAAAAGCTAGTATAATAAGCGGCTAAGTGAAGCCTGTTGAGAGATTTAAAGTACAATGTATCAAATCGAAAAGTATTTTCCCGACGGTTAATTCTGCTCTTCGCCTGTATATTTGCTGCTTATCTTTCTAAGACGCTAATCCCTTCTAAACGTTATCGATTATTTATAGATACGACTATACACTTGATATTATGTTGATACCTAAATCGTATATGAATTACTAAACGCTCCATAATAATATGACCAAACATAGTAGACAACATACATCTCACGCCTATCGCTTGGGAGCTATCCATTTTCGGTTTAGTCTTTATACATCTTATTTCTATACCCCCCCCCCCACTTCCCCCCCGTTCCAACTGTGGTAATCATAGTTACTCGGTTATTCAGCTGATTAATTCCATGGCTACATCCCTTCGGGGTCTGTGGACCGAAAGCAAGACGTCTGTCGTCTTCAAATATATATGCGCTCCCGTAGGCAACCCCTGCGGGATTCGGATAAAGTAGGAGGTAATTTATGCTTTGCGCGGACATCTTGTCAAGCCTCGAAACTAACTTAACTAAGGTGGTTTGTTTGAGCGGCATCACCTAACCTTATAGACTTCCTGGTTATGGTGCTCGTCAAAAAAAGGTGAACTTTATTGACGATGATGGACAGACCCCAGCTGCGCCACGAATTGCCCATGTCTGTTTTTTTTTTATCGAAGCTATAAAGTGCCACCCGTAGAAAGATGTTAATCTGCGGGTACTGCAAACAGAATACCTTCCGCCATTGTCCTATGACAGCTGCTACCGCGTCGAGATGCTAAGGCACATAAATCGTACTGGTGCTAGTAGTACCAAATGCAGTGATGATGTCCGTCAACGCCATTTCTGAAAAACATTCCTGTTCCCTTCATCTAGTCATCCATGCAGGTACGTATAGGAGTCATAGCACGATGAAAAGTTCGGCCATTAATCCGCTGCCAATCTTTGCTAAAACGGGTTTTTAGAATTCGCTATTGTATCTAAGGTCGGTAAGCTTATAAAACAAGTTACGCACCGTCCGTAAACAAATAACAACCTAGGTTCTGTTATTTTTTGACTCTTATACCTTGCCGGCTGTCTAGGACTCAATAGCTACTAAAACAAACAGTACGGAAGACTCGCTTAAACCCCGCATGTGCGTATGTAAAAAAAATAGAGTATCCGATTTTAGCCGATTTTGACAGGGGCCATCTGCCTGTCGTCCTTCGTTGTTGACAAACTTGGCTAATATAGCAGCAGCGTCTGCAGTAGAACGTAGGCTGTACGGATCACCTTCGTTATGTTGTGTATCAATATGTAGTAGTTTTCTTCCTTTCGCAGCCTCCGCCCATATGGCAAAATAGATCAGGATAGAAACAGTATCGAAAACCTGTGGTTGTAGTTCTTGTCGCTTCTTATATTGTCTACTCGTTGCTTTGTATGCTTTCATTTCTTTGGCTGTTGTCGATTACCATAGTGCCATGACAAACAACGAAAGCGAAACGCGGCCCGAGAGAAGAACGCGCGAGGTTATAGCGGTACGTTAGTCGCGCATACGCCAGCGTATACAGTGAAAGATAAACAGAACTTGGCACTCCAGTAGCTGGAAGTTAAGCAAAATCCGAAAAAAAGCCAATGCAAGCTTTTCTCTTCAGCTAATGTGGCCTGCCGATCTGTTGAATCCTGCGAACCAAGGGCTAACTTACGTTGGTTTACGAGTCGGTAAGGCCCCCTGGGTCGAACCCATAGGGTACTGGCCCTATGGGGTAGGTATTGCTGGAAATAGGTCGTAGACTCTGCCGAGTGCAGGCGAACGAAGTAGCAGTAGAAAGGCCTTCGTTACACTCCTGATCACTGGCTCTTTATGTCTCTCCCTCGATTTTTCTTTCGTTCGGCGCCGAAGAAGAACTACTATTTGCTTTCCGCACTGGTCGGTGGCTAGTCATAGCCGCTACTAGACGGGTTAAGCAAAAAGGGCATCCTAAGGGGAAGGAGCAACATAATCCAGGACTTGAAAGTCCTGGTTTACCCCTCTAACCGGGTAGACACTTCCTGGTTGCGAAGGTACGGAGCGTAACGTTGCTCTAGAAGGGAAAAAGGTAAAGTTATCGGTGTGGATGTTGCAGTTGTCGGTTGCCGCATAACCGAAAACTGCAATGGCCAATCGGATCAGAGAATCAGTATAGCAGTAAAGGACGAAAGAGGGCTTTGTTTTGTCCAGCTGGTGGGTCCATTTGCAATGATTAGGTCATAAGGGGTCGGCGCCTGATCGCCCGGGGCCAGCCGATGAAGCCCGGTTACTACTGTAACTATTCGTAAACGTAAATATTACTCACAGTTTCCATTCAAATTGTTAAGGGAACTGTATCTCCGATCAAGATGGCGAACAAAAACGGAGATGAACACGGCAAGCAAAAAAATGAATACTTATAGCATTTATAATAGCCCACAATTAGAAGCATAGAGTGCTTACTGGAAAGAGGTGTTATTCAATTCAAAATATATTTCTCTACCTGTTCTAAGTGACGGTAGACCAAATAATTGTGTTCCATGGGCCAATTTTACTTTAAACAATTTATTTGTCTAGGTTTAAGCAACCCACACTCAACAGTCCCTAACGCACCAACACAGTCGCTCAGTGTAATGAACAAAGTATATCGCAGTGAAAAGCGCCGTCCTTGAAGACTAACGTAATAATATAGGTTAGGTAAGCAAGTTAATCGAACAAGCCGATACAATTAGATAATGAAATCTCTCTTACCCAGCGATTCAATTTAAAGGTGCACAGTCGTACTGGAAGATACCATGAGGAGAAGCGGAGTGGATGAAGATTTCGAATAGCTCTCACGAATCTTGTTGATATGTACATCTACGGATCATCCTGCACAATTTCCATATCGCTTTCGTTATATAAGTCAATAAACTGCTATGCCTCAAGTGTACCTTATTAGCTCATTTATATTTAGCGTGGTAAAGCTGTAATACGCTCTCTATAAACACCGTACTATAGCTTGTAAAAAAAAAACCAATACAACAAAGATGTCCGATGCTAAAGGTTTGGCTGCTGAAACAATGGGACGGCCAGGAAAACTGTAATCCAGAACTAAGTTTGCATTCAATATATTTGTACGTATCGTCAGTTTTCCGGTGTATCGCAATCGCTTCCTTATTTCTCTTCCGTAGGACAACTTCGACTAGTAGTTGCGTTCAGTAAACTTATATCTAAATAGTTTCTATGAATTTACACCACATACACGATATATTCAATACGATTGTTTCATCGACCTAGTTTTCATCGCTTGGTAGCGATACGCTTAAGATTTGCTTTTGATTTCTTAAAACTGGCAGACTTTTTCTTTGCATGCCGTGACGCAGAATTGATGAAGTACCAGTGAAGAGAGGATAAGTGTGTGGAACGGCCTGAATTTAGCACATTTAGTGACACTTGCCAGGAGAGTGGCGAGCCTCGATGATAGTGGTTGCGAAATCGCCAAATGGCGCCGTCGTCTTACCTTGCTTCTGGCTCGTAATAGAGGAAGAAGAGGATCCCATCGATCACACTCTCACTTACCACCAGCTGACAAGCTCTCGGTCTCAGCTGGTTCCAAGCTAAAGGGCGCACTGAGGCTGGCTGAAGTGGAGAAAGATTTCTACTTCCTTGCGGTGCGCACGCTACCGATCAGCCCAGGGGTGTGCACGATCAAAAAGGAGCGGCATTGATCTGTGGCAGGGATTCCCTAGCTACCGCGAATGTGTATATAGGTGTCGAAGGCTTTGCGCATTCGGGAATTGAAGAAAAGGCTCTTTTGGGATATTGCACGGGCAGTTTATGTTCGGATGTTATGCTCAGCAACCTGCCAAGCCACTGGGTTACACTAGAAACCAGCTGAGACGGTGGTAACACCTTGCTGATGATCCCGCTGAGATCCTGCTATATACCTAGCAGGACAGAGGAGGAATGTAGCAGTGCACCACGCTCTCTCGATGGTACCAGTTGGTCGTCTTGCCACCGTAGCCACCTGGAATTTGATCTCTCCATCGGAAAGTGTAAAAGTTGAACCGCCTAGCTTACCAGAAAAAAACTGACATTCACAGTTATAACTTTATCATCTCGAGACTCCACACAAGCGTCATGTCCTATTCATTTGTCTACACTGTGCAACGAACAGGCGCCATGACCCTTTCTGTCGTCTGGCGGCCAGTACTGTATGGTCCTCTTGGATATTGGGTGACACCCTCTCGATGACTCACAGCTCCCCTTGCCTTTGGATAGGCGATGAAGCTGTAATGGTAAAAGCCAGTCGTTCCTAGGGGTCGATTTAGAGCTAATCCGCAATATCGGGAAGTAGTAAGGACTTTGCGCAATAGCTGCGAACTCGCTCGTTCGATCAAATTAAGGCTTTTCCCTGCTGTTGCGGTAGCTGATTGATGTTTTAATAAGGAGGGTGATTATTGGCCTTTTCCCTGTAGTGCTAGTAATATTATAGCAATTGCTAGTAGAATGTTAAGAAGCCAGTTGCTGGCAACGAGTAGGTTCATAGGTCCGCACCTTCTATATCTAAAAAAGATACTGTTTTGCGACTGAACATTATAGCAAATATGTAAAGATGAGACGATAACAAACGACTGAAACATGCTGCCCATTCTGCCCCTATATTTTAAATCAAGATGAACGCAAAATCGGATATAACTGTCCACTACGCATATACGGCTCACATGGCCACGCTCCTTCCGAATGCACCCGTAGTATATATGTATATATATTGATTTCAGTTTAAAACAAAATCAATATACTAACTTCATAGACACCAAAATGTGGCATAATTTGTTCGATACCTTCATAATAAGTAGCTATTTTATTGCTTCACAGGTATTGGGAAATGGCGAATTCCACGAAGACGAGGTACGTGCATAGTCATTTAATTATAGTCTATTTTAACTTATAGCAAATTTATGTTGTGTATTTAGCATAAAGTACGTCGGTGTTATATATGCGACCATCCTGCACTCTCCGGATCAAATCAAAAAGAACGTAACGGCTGCTCACAATGAATAATGCCAGCAATGGCCTCATCTGTGCCGCCTACGAAGAATCAGCCTCACACGAACCGAAAACAATGTCCAGTTTAGATGGCTTTAATCGTCAATATGCTATCGACAACCAAGCAGTAGGGCAAATGATATTCTTGGGCACTCCTCCAACTGGCCCTTAGACTTATTATCGCCTATGGTACATACAGCTGCCCAGTTTCCCAATTCTACCTATACAGATATCAAGGGATAATTAAGCACTGAGTGATTCGGCCCCGGAGGCGATGGCTGGACCGGGTTATAGCTGAACCAGGCGTAGATTGGTACTTCACAGGGAGGGAATTGCGGAGTATGAAGTCTAAGAAGTTGTTATAAAAGGAATAAAAATTATATGACATACGGTGTAGTATTGAGTATGATACGTTTGAGCATAAGATGGTAAGATATTCTAGAGAGTGGTAAGTACGTGACCTGTGTGTTAGGTACTCTTTAATATTTGACGCTTCCGGAGGCGTATATTTCCAGCAAACAATGTTCAATATTGTTTTAACCTAAAAAGGCAATAGACATTTTGGTGAGCTTCCAAAAATTTTGGCTTGAAGAATAAGTAAGTTCTAATATGAATAAGTAAGAAGAATAAGTTTGAATGTTCGATAAAGCCTTGGAATAACATGCTATAAATGTAATATTTAGAAGGCTAAAGTTGGGCCTAAAAGGGAAAATATTGTTCTTGAATTGGGTCTCTATTTTAATAAAAAAAATCTGAACATTAAACATATTTACCAAAATAGCTTATCCGTAAAATACTAATACCTTGTAGATCCGTGTAGCGCTCATGATATTTGCAAGTATTTATATCGTGTATAAAAGGGCGCACAGAAAGAAATCTTTTCTCACAATGGCCTCAATGAGGGGTTCGTTTCTTTTTTTTTTTATTACTACTTGTTTTCGAAAGTTTTTCCATCGCATGAAGAGTTAAGGTAGAACTTGCAATGCTAAATTGATAGTTGCCATACCTCAATATAGTAGCTTAAAATATGTACCAGTAATTTATATATATATATATTGGCCGGCGTCACATTGGTCTCATACCATTCTGCAGGTGATTTGTTATTACAACGGTTAAATTCAGACGAATAACGTACAAAATGTATGTATCATAAACAAATGGATAGATATTCTTTCCATATAGCATTGTATGTAATGGGAGCGTGCAACTGTTCAGACCTGTTTGCTATAATATTTAATAATTCTGCTTAATAATAGTTGTTTATATTTAAATTTGATAGGAAGTAAAATTGATAGCGAAGGATTAGTGAAGGCATTATGTCTTCTTGGCTCCAGAGCCTTATCAATATAAGACCTGCGATATCTCGGAGCAACATTTAGAAAAGTACTGCCCGACAAGTTAGACAAGTTTTTGAGTCAGCATTCCAATATTGTAACTATTCCGAAAGGATCTTTTAGGATATCAAACAAATAGTGATTAAGCTATTTCAACCGCGAGAACCACTCGTACATATAGTTGGTGGGGCATTTGAGATTGCCTTAAAAGACCTTAAAAGTTAGATTACGCTTTATATACTTTTTCAGGTATCAAAAAGTTATTGATTGATCTTCCGATTGTTTTGTACGGTTCGGGCGACCACAGTGTATGTATGCACTGTTGGGGCGGTCCATGTATGAGTTTCAACTAACCCCGTCGAAAAGCGAACGAGTTTGTTCCATTTGTGTCGCTCATAATGAGAGCAGCTTTGCAAGTGAAACCAGCATCATCGATTTTCGGCAGGCAGACTTTCAGGCCCCTCAGAGCTTATGGCAGACTATTCGGATCACCTTCGGCCATGGTAGCACAATATTATTAGCTTACGATCTACCACTTATGTTTGTTCCAAACTGTCATAATAAATAAGACGCACCTGATAAGATCTAGAACACTGGCACGCCGTGAAGTTGTACAGATAATTATTAACGTATCAGCGTGATTTTATTAGGGAACTCCCGATAAAACTGGCCACGCTTGTGCTGTCTTCTTATAGCGGTTGCTTCAGGCCTCTCAGTAGTTATTTAGACGCACCGTAGCCCTTGCCAACCATGCTCGTTTTAGCGTTAGCTGAACTGAAGGAAATAGTTGAATTATCCAGCGTAACTTATAACTTCAGTGATTACACAATTTCGTTTAGCAAAAAATTAATTATCGTTACCCCGTTAAGTACACTCTTCACGACACTTGCCATAACAACGACAGGCAAATCGAGTGATTATTACGTCACCAGTGAACTTTTGGTTGGGTCTGCCTACGCCACTTGGTTTCTTGTGTTACGCACGTGAAGAACACCCTGGCCTTTGGCCCATTCTTTGTGGGCCTGGAGGCAAGGTTCAAGCGAACCTCTTTGACTTCAAGCGAACCATCTGACATATCGCCAAAAAAATGGGTGAAGTTTTGTCTCACCTTTTGAAGACTCGTTTTCCGGAAATGTCTGCTAATAAGGTCTACTGGGTACGCTCCAACAACAGATCCAGTCACCTGGCTATCCTCATGCTAATCATTGTCAATATATATATATAATTATAATCATAATAATAATGGTTGCCGGATTAAAAACAACAATGCAGCGTTATTGAATTTCTCTGCGCCTATTACGGCCTATATTTACGATGGCAGTTGCCCGAATGTTAATAAAAAAGCATGCCCTTTTCGTTAAACCTGGTGTCGTAATCTCCATTTAAAACCCAAATGCGTTTCGTATATGCATTCCATGGTCCTTACGTATATTGACCCCATGTGTCGTGATTATGCTTATCATAGATCTCCTCCGTGACGACGCATATGCAGGTATACACCGCGTTCAATGCAATTAAGGCAGTAATAGGATGTACAAAACCCATAGTTGTTAGGTGGAAACTCGTCTTTGCAGACAATGCTCCAGATGTCGCCGTCGAGTAGAAGACTGGTTTATTATTTTCAACATACAGTTTACAGAATGTTAATCGTCCTTTCGTGTTTTTGTTACGCCGTAAAATCTCTAGAAAAAAACATTCGTTTAACCAGCTAAACCGATCGACCGAACGCCATATTTAACACAATTGACGCACGCTTTCCTTTGGTGTCGCTACATAGCAAAGGTAATTTGCTTCCTCCATATTTTAAATGATATTCAAGTATATTTTGAAATCTGAAGTACGGCACCTTGCGGTAGTTTCTTTGTTGTAACGCTGAAACGATTGGACGCCTTTGAGAAAAGCATGGCTATAGAATAGTTCTTTTAACTTCTCCCACGTGCGTCAGGGGTGCTAATATAGAGCAGAGAAGTATGCCATTCAACTTAATGAAGCTTTCTGATTAGATCATGGGATAATCAAGTTCCATGAGATACTGCGCTATATATAAGCCCAATATCAGCGTTTAAAACCTCCTTTTGCCAGTTAGAGCCGTCTATTTTCGTACATCTACTAATTAATCTTTATCGGTTCGTTGTCGTACACTGTCAATGTTTGTGAAATGAAGCTTACGAAACTGCACCGTGTGATGCTTCATCACTTAGCGCCAATATCAACCTCAAAATGATTTACTCTGTTTAGCTCGTTCCCACCTAGTGCTTACCTGTGCCATTTCGTTTGTGGTACAGAACAGAAGTAGAAATCTTGTTAATAGACAATTATCTTTTAGTATAGTAAAGTGTTTGTTATGTCTAATTAGCGTTCCCTCTGATTTTATAGTAGCGTGCCGTATCGTATCGGACATTTTCCAGTATACTATCCTCGATGTCCGAAGCAGTTATAACAGATGCTGCCAGAGAACATCGTGTCAATGTGAGGTGCCGAAATTTGCTGAGATGTCTGGCTAGCCTTATTTGATGAAAATCGGCCCCTATATGTACATAAGACGCCAGGGTAACAAGTGATACGTAATTAAGATGTCGGTAGCCAATTCATTTGAGAAATTATTCACGTTATTGCAATTAGAAACGATGAAGTACTGACCCAAGTCATAGAACATGGAAAAGTGAAAACAACAGTAACAGGTTAGGCTTATTGTAGTATTTACATATAATGTATAGGGTAATTTTAGCGAAAGGCACCAGTTTGACGCTCATAAATTTATGGCCACAAAGGAAGGTATTATATATAGCATACGCTATATGCAGCAATACGCTGCATTTTGTGCAAATAATGAAAGCTTCTATTGAAAAAACAAAAGACAGACATGTTACACAAGTATATAAACAGATTATGCATTACCGATGCTTATAAGAAAGTTATAGGATGTCTGCTAATCAGTATCTGTGAAAGTTCAAAATATAGTCTAGCCTTACGTATTTTAACTTTGTCACAACTATGTAGCTGGCCATTGCTAATTTCCTGCGCCACACATAAGGTGGGCGTGCTCAGACACTTTCCTTATCTTATCTTATCTCGAACATGCTAGATTTATTTAAATATTCTCAGCGAATAGTAATACTATTAGTTTAAGTAGCAAATAGATTAAACAAATAGTATTTAATTGTATACTACTACTGGGTAGACAATCAGGCAACTAAGGAAGGAAAAACGATGATGAGGTGCGGGGTCGATGTTGGCTTCATAGTGACCATGATCTGTTATGGAAAAAACAGTAACGATTACGACCTGAACTGCCAAACCCCCTGATAAATAGGGCTCATTATATGGCAGTGATAATTCAACTATTGTTTGATTCGGAGTTTTTTTTTTGTACTCGTGATTGTCTGTGCAGGTATAGCCGATGTCACTGAATTTCTCTATCGATATCGGGACGTTTAGATTCTGCTCGCCCCTTATGTAGCGGCGGATCCATACAAACGCATATAGCGTACACGTACACGTGCACGTTGTAACGTGACAAGACGTCAACAATTATATGATAAATCTGTTTTTTTTTGGACAAAAGCCAATCACATAACGCTATTCAGGTGTTAAATAGCTATGTCCAATGATCACTGTCGAGAAAGGTCTGTAAATCTGTTGAGCATCGGAAGATCACTATACTACACTAAAGGGATTATCGATCAGACTTATTGCGAGGGATGTATTCTTGCAATTGCAATGATGATTGCACTATTATATATAAGTTTTATACCGTCTACGTCAAAGCACCAATTTAGATGTTTGACCGCTCACCTTCATCTGCTGCAGTCTGTCACAAGGAAGTCGCAAATAGGGTCACAGCGATGCTATACTATTTTTTTTTTTCGCATTGATTAATTGTTGCGTCTCGACGTTCTCGTATGCAGTCTTAACTCATTCAATGTTGGTTAATGAAATCGCAGAAATGGCGAGGTTTTTACATATGATGGACGATCGTGACCGCGTATCGAATCGATGTCACCATGTAGGAGAGATGCTGGCAGAAACTGCGTTGCTCGCATCCAGTAGCGAGACTCATTTGGGAAAAATAAAACAGGCCTTTTGGGTCCAGCTATATCTGGCTTCGGGAAAAATGAGTAAAAAAAAATTCAAACTACACAAAGCTTGCCCCAATCCCATCGTCGTAGCACCGAACGTGAGTATTCAAAAGTGTAGCTGCGGAAATCATTGCGTACACCGTTAAGTGGCCAACACAAAACAGAGAGAAACTACCATGAACGGGGAGGTTTTGAGGGAATCAATATGGCACCTACTGTCTTATATATAGATTTGGGCGTGCACTCGGGGAAAATCGACTGAAAATCAATAAATATATTTTATTTGTTCCTCTGATAGCAAAATAATGTTTTATCGGAAGAGATAATTTTCCTTTAACCGAGCTTTAAGTATACACATTGTCAAATAAAACAATTATTGTTTCTCCCAGTTTTTATCTACATATTTTGATCTAGAATACAAAAAATTTCTTCAAACATAAAAGTTCAACAATCACATAATACACATAGTCACAACACGACGGCACATACGTATCGCACGGCATAAACTACTCTGATTTTGTTACGATAGATTCGGCAAACTTTTAACAAAAAAAAAAAAGTACAACTTAGATAAAACTGCTTCGAGATAAAATTTCGATTTCTGAAAATAGACGTATATGCTACCATTAGTTGTTGGCAATCAAGATATCTACGAGTGCTATGTACAAGCGTAATAAACAGTAAATGACCGTACAGCCTAAATAGCTCTAACTAGAGACAATGTTTATAATGTTAAACATTAATGAAATCTATACTATTTTTATCAGTACACTTTATAGTCACCAAGTATCAAGTTAGCCTAACGTACCGACGAAGCGTCGTGTCCTTAGTCAAGAACTGTTAACCTCTGGGATACCATGCAGCCGGACAGAAGACCTTTAGTTCGTTGATCGAATTGTCATGATCTAGGCTCAGGTATTACGTAAGTTTACATGTATCGTTTTCAACAGTAACGAGCCATAGCC
This sequence comes from Varroa jacobsoni, assembly GCF_002532875.2. Taxonomy (NCBI): domain Eukaryota; kingdom Metazoa; phylum Arthropoda; class Arachnida; order Mesostigmata; family Varroidae; genus Varroa; species Varroa jacobsoni. The sequence continues at coordinate 170,042 of NW_019214123.1, forward strand.
TTGTGGCCGGAATTTTATAAATGGGACGGCACCGGCTGCTCCTGAAGCACTCCTCTTCGTCATTTGATTTTTCAAGCTTTGTAGTCGTTGCCGTGGAAATTATCCGCAAGCAACTGGTCCAGACTACGTTGAAGTTGTCCCCACAGCCGCCAAATCTCCGCTTCCTGAGATCCGTACAATGGCTCAGTAGTTTGTGCACCTATAACTGCCTCGAACCTAAAGCTGAGCTGTAACGCTCACCACTCAGCCACGGGGTACGGAGTAGCAGGTGTTTCACCTGTTTATATTCTCAAGGCCTCTAAGTGTATTATAGACCAGTTTACGGTTGCCCTTCCTTATTGCGTGGTGCTCGTCATCCCTGATAAATAACCCTTGTAATAGTTTACGAGAAGCTTTTCTGCGGGGAGAGTCCTTGTTATCGCTGATCGACTCCCAGATATCATGACCGTACAAAGCGTTAGGAAGTGCTTCGAGATTACCGCCTGGATACAGAAAAACAGCAAATTCATTTCAGGTACTATATAGCGTTGAAGACCCCATTTTGCTTACGTCACACGCTGTTATAACTCGTACAGAATTGAATTAATACGCATCAGCAAGCTTATAGAATGTTGGAAGCCACACCGTGAAACGGTAGAGCTGACGATTCAAATAGCGGCAGAGCGAAGGATTCCATATAAAGCTTGGTATGCCCGTTTCACCCTGTGGATTTTCACCTAGCAATGGCCAATTTAAGGCCTCTTTTATTTTCACCAAAAATTCCTCCTTCCCTCCGTTACAAGTGTGAAGTGAATAGAATAGCAAAATTTTCTAAAATATCGACTTCACTCAGCGCTGAGACCGTTTCAACTAAACGCAACCTCCTTAAAGTGAACATTAAAGTAAAAAAATTACTAGTAATATCCTGATCATCTATGTCATTTCTAGGCCTACATTCAGATCAGTTGATGATTCTGCCAAAACGTTATACCTTAATACAATAAAAGTTATTTGCGTAGTTCCTGATGTTCTTAATGGCTGGATCATTAAGCTTTTTCACGCTGATTTGACGCTATCGCGTGGTATCATATGCGAGGTTATAAGAAAAATCGACTATGTCGTGTCTCGTTCCCACCTGGAAGGGACGCAGCTGTCGGACAGCGCAAACTGTGTTGCCATAAAGCTTGAGTGAATTGATGGGGAAAATAGTTTATAGGAAATATTCCGCGCTGCCAATCAGGATAATTTTTTCCCGTTCAAAAATGGGCGCAACCGCTCTAGTTAGAATTTAATGACCCGGGAATTTTCAACTTGGGGTGCCATTTGGAAAAAAGTTGCTTTACACCTCAAGCAATTGAAAAGCAAAAATATATGTGGGCTGTCTTTAATCGTAAATCTATATTTTTCCTAAATATCGAAATTGTTGATCTGCTCGTACGCGACCCCCTTTCAGGTCAACTCGGGTGTGTGGCGTATCCATAATCCAGTTTTGTCAGATAAAAGTTAAGCAATTTTAGTGGTGCATTAATTCAGAGATCTCTCAACTCTCAACGAAATTTCATTGTTACGTGACTGTTCTCACCACAAAACGGTAAAACACGACGGCTTTATAGAATTTATTTCACTTTATTTAATTGCTTAACGTTTAGTTAACCCTTAATACACTCAGCAAAAGTACTTCGCGAGCTACAGTACATATCAAGATATTAAAATATAGAGAGCCGATTTATACGAGCTTGCTATGGACTATAGGAAGCTGTCCACCGAAATTCTGAATGGACCCTAATAGAAACAAGTGATATAGCTAAAAAGTTACTCCTGGAGAGTCCTATTTGTTATATAATACGAAGACAGCGTACAAGTAACATAACGCAGTGTGAAACCTTCGCGCCATCGGAAAACCTGAGGTGGCCTCGCAGCGACTCCCTTTAGAAGGGATCAAAACAGGATAATACACCAAATTTCTCAGGTATCTAACCTCGAACCTAATGAGGTCTTGTCCGCAGTAATGCTTGTATGTACGCAAGACACATCATCACACCGATATGGCCTTATGCTGTCGTTGTTGTTATCCTCACTGTCATCATTCCAGTATAACCCAATTTGGATCGCTAACCTAAAACTGGAATCCGTATCGATTAACGTAAACAATATTCCGTATTGCAAGTGGAAGGATAGAAATAAATCGCTTAGCCTGTGCAGAAATATTATTACAAAAAAAATCTAGGTCTAGAGTCTAAAAGCTAATGTATTAGTGGTATGTTCTATTGGGTTTAAGTGGCTGGGAATTTTCGAGCTACTTTAGAAACATCCATTAGTAATCTTTACTGGTAAACATAAACTAGAAACGGTCAGGTGTTAATACATTTGTCGTAAATTCATATTATATATTGTAAAGTAACTGCTTCAGTTTCGTGTCGGTCATTTCAAAACTGGTCGTAGTCACGTTCGTTAAAACATCTACGAGAAAAAAACTACGATAGTCTGATGATTGAGGTTTCAAAATGGGGTGTTTTTCAATACGAACTACTTACGATAAATTGTCCATCTGAATCTGTGCCCTTAAGGTGTGCAATATCCTTTTCGCATAGTAAATATACAATGCAGATACTATCAGTGTATTGGAAGCCCTAAGATATACTAAACTGATGTTTCCTTGACAGATACTTAATGAGGTATCTATGATGCTTCCTACACGATTAATAATTGATTGCACAAAACAAGAGTATGGAGGGTGTAAGCTGTGGGTACTTTTGCCCGGGGGGTCGGGCAAAAGGACCGGGCGGGTCGGCTAAGGGAAACTTTCAGCACACCTACCCTACCAACGAGATATCTCTAGGAGCCAAAATCCCTGAAATATCGTAGCATTAGAAGATGATTTAGAGATTGCCTAGTAGTCAAGCTAAGAAAAAGCACTAATCTTGTAAGCTTGTTAAAATACAAAAATAAATAGCAATATTAATCAATGTATTCAAAGAACTATTTTTAAACGTATTTAGTTAGCCATTTTCGAGGTGACGGAACAATCATGTCGTTGCCTACCGATGCAACGGCTGGGGCAAGTCAAAAATCTTCAAGGAGGCGATTATGTTCCTGCTGCTGGCTTATCAACGATAATTTAAATATACAAAGCAACAGTATAGTAGTAATTCATATGGCAGTGGATAAAGGAATCGATCATTTGTCACAAGGATGTTGTCAACAGTTTGAAAATGAAACGAACACATTCGACAGTTGACTAGTACAAGTCATTACGAAGTTTTGAACCTTTCAGCAAGGAAACCAGGCGACAGTAGGCCGTCGACACTGGATTTATTACACGTCTAAATACAGATGTTGCCTGGCTTGTAGAGGCCCGCGGTATAGCTTCTGCTGAAAATCATGTGCAGTGCAGAATGGCTAGCAAAGTGAGGGTTTATCCCATCGGACTCATTTCATTTGTTATCTCTTATTTTTCTCGTATCAAAAAACTTCGCATGGAACTTGACGAACTTCTTCTGATATTTTTTTGCGGAGGACCATTAAGAAAGGGTTCCGGCGGCTAGGACTCTGAAGCATAATATTAGACCTCCGATATGAAGGGAAGGGTCGGCAGGGATGTAAAAGAATCATATTTCTTTCCGACCCATGTAGGCCCAGTATACGTTTCAGACAGAAGGATTTTCGCCGATTCAGCAGATCCCGATTCATGAGTATCAGATCTTTCAAATAGTTAGGGTGTAGTCCGGCTTTAATATCGCATGCCGCAATGAACATTTTCAATCCGACTCGCCTCGAGTTAGATCGATCACTGTGGGCACCAAAGATCAGAGATGAGGCGAAGGCAATACCGCCTGTAGACCGTTGGTCATTAGTAACTACCAGGACGTAGTTTCTCTACTGTCGACTCGAGTTCTGCTGACGGGACGATGGTAGATGCGTGATTGCCCAGGGATAATAAGGATTCCTTATAAAATTAGTATGCAAATGAACTCGAAATTTCGAAATTGAGCTGTTGCTTTTATTACATCCGTTTAATAACAATAAACGTTGCGTATATACAGAAGCTGTTTACTTTTACCTATTGACACCTAAACTCATGCGCTTCTCCACGTACTTCTAGCAGATGCTAGAACTAAACGTGCATGTCAGACGTTACCTTCGGACTAGTAAATTTAACCCCCGGGGAGTCTACACCAGCTCAGTCTAAATCCGAAGCTTGAATTCTTTGTTGTTTTTCTATAATCCGGCTTGACGAAATCCGTTACTCCGTTGCAATGATCGTTCTTGTTCCATTGCAGTTTATTAATGCACCCCGTCGCCCTGTTTTATTAAGTTCATTGCGCTGACCGAGTAATTACTTAACTTTGCTGTTTAATCCAATAGTCCTACTTTAACAGTTAGCTTTTACTTTATTTTAAATTAGTAATTCCGTTTTCCTCTCATGGTTATTTTACTGGTGTATTAAGTAAAACAGACTTCACTTTGAAACTTCGATGGAAATATTAGGCCGCTAAATTCTCAAAATTTTCGCTTGAAGAAAAAGCCACCATTGTATAAATTGCCTTCTTCAGAGAACGACGACAAAAAATACATAATTTTTATTTTATTTTTTTTCCTCAGAACACAGTTCATGTAGTGGACGCTGCAGTAAATTTCCGTCAGATGAGTCCCGCATAAAAAAAATTTACAAAGGTCGTTATAGTCATTCTTAAGATGGTCCGAATATGCAATTACGTGTACCAACATTTAAGTATTTAAAAGTATAAACTACGTAAAGTGTCATTTTAGGTTAGTACTATGATTCTGATGCTGAAGCTCTAAGGATTAAGTTTAATACTTATAATCATTTATAAAACTAAGCCATTCTCACAAATGATTTTCTAGCAAGCGGAGCTTCTGTAAAAGAAGTTCAGGAAAGTTGAATCTAATGCGATCTTAACTGAACTTTATCTGCGTGCGTAGCGTCAAGATTTGGTATCAATATTTATCGAGTAACTTGGACCAGTTTTGCAAAAATTAACGCAAAAATGGTTATAATCGTTTTGGAAATTAGCGATTATTGATTCTCATCAGAGGCACCATATCAGTTTGCTACGCGCCGCTATACAGAAATCGAAATACCAAATTTCTATAAAAGTTTCTCGACACCTGAGCCTGCGTTCTTATAGATATTTAAGCGCGTTGGAGAAGGGTTCAACAAAGAATACAATAGCTTGGCCAACGATGATAAGCTAACCACTGACTGTGTCATTGATAATAAGGAGCAATATACACGATTTCGCACTGAACTTATACAACGTCAAAACAAAGAGTATAGCGGAAAGCACGCATGCAATAAGGCCGAAACGACCTATGCAAGACATGTGCGATACCATGGCAGTCTATATTCTCGATTTTGACCTTAGTCGCCTGTGGTTCAAATCTTGTCCTGGTAGACGATTGTTGTTAGAAGACGGATCCACCCGCCATTGTGACTGCTTCTTTTGAATCGCCATTTCTAAGTACTATTCGTCTTCATGTAGAAAAATTTAAAACGTTACCTAACTGTGGCGTCCTATGTCAATTCTATTTATATATATAGCTTCTAATTATTTTTGACAGATGCTAGGCAATAGACAATTCTGCGACAGTATTGTTCTACTGGTATAATCTGGTGTATACTTCTCCGTTTCACAGGCCATCTATAACTTACGTGTAGCTCATCTAAACTCAGTGTACGCGTTCCAGATCGCAGTCTCATAATAGGAAGCAACACTTTGAAACGTATATCTTATGAATACGCGATAAATGTTGCTGATTGAGTCATGTACAAAACATGGCAGAATGTTCGTTCAGTTTTCTTATCTATCCCGTGCTGTATTACCGCGGCGCTTTCAACTGTTACTAAAGAAAAAAACGTGCCCTTCAAGGCATAACAGTACACGAATTAGTAAAAAAAAAAAACACGTAATGACAATCGCAGCAATCACAAACATCACGAATCAAGCAACTTGTTAATACCGTTAGATTGAAACTTCGCTATCTGGTAGCTACTAAAACAGGCAATATCAATCTAGGTTTGTAGGCGATGCTTAATGTCGAACTAATATGCCAGCAACACAGTATAATATACGAATAGTCTGACGCAGAAAAGCGAAAGGACTTTGCGCAGAAAAACTAAGTATACGATAGGTAGAACTCTACGGTGTTGATATTGCGATAAAAAATTCAGAGTAAAAATCGACGATAGTTTTAGCGAAGGGAAAATCCACTATTCAAGGGTACCGATTTGGTGCTCTAATAACAAATTAGTTCAAGTTACTTTGTCACGAAAAAACACCAAATAGCTGAACGATGCCAGTTAAATAGGTCGGTGTAGAAATGAAAATAATTGTTAGAGTTTTTTTTTTTTTATTAATAGATGAAAAACTATTTTCAATGCCAACACATATCAACATATTTTAACATGACGAATCTATATAATGGATAATTTATTAGTATTTGAAAACTCTTTGAATATGAAAACAGTTCTACCTACGTACATCCACTACAGTATATGATTTGCCAACATGTTGAACTAGTGTTGGGATATTGAATATTATGAAATGTTGGCTATGCACATGCAAACAAATTCTACATAAATGTAAAGCAAAATATACAAAACTATAAATTATTATAAAAGTAAAATGATTTACTATGCACCCATTAACTATAGCCAATTATACTATAGAGGTAATCGTATTTTCCCACCTTAATTGTAACCTCATAGCAGCGGAGGCTCCCATCGACGGGATGACTAAGTTCCACTGAACTGGCCATAATAGGCCAAACGCCTATAATCCTTATTGAGTATCCTAAATGCTTCGCGAACAACGAAATAAACATATGCCCAAAGTAAAGGACTGGTGATTCCTTTGAGAAGTTTGAGTGAGTGACAGAAAACAGACGATAAACGGATAAAAAAACAAAACGAAAAGAAAAGAAATTAATGGTTATATTTTTGCGTACTTAAACGTCGTTTCGACATCAGAAGAACGAGATTAAAGAATTAGGCGCGGTAGTGATTCAAGCAAGATAGTAGAACAAGATAGATTCGAACAAACAAGATAGTAGAAAGCCTATTTCGTGTTAGAACAAGATCTAGCGGTCTACTTAATGCCAATCGGCTTTACTTATTATCATATTTTACTAGATTATACAGATAATATTCGCGTCGAAGAAGAGCTAGCTATCAGCAAACACAGATAAAGACCGTCGAAGCTCGAAATGAAATTCGAATTTATTCCACTGTGTATCAGCTATGTTACATTAGCTAGAGATGCTTTTATTTCGAAACTCCAATATATATACGACACACTTATCGGGAAAGCTGAAAGAAATTTCCCAAGATTAACTCTATTAATAAATGTCATTTATTTTTAATGCTCAAATCTCATTTTCAACTTCTTGAGCGGTTAATAGATACTGAACGTTACCCGGGGATGGGGGACTGGTATCTGTCGCTCCGCACCTACAGTTCAGGACCTTTATAAGGGCGAGTCTTTGTGAGTTTGCTCTGACTGTAACCATCGATTACGTATTTCGGGGTTCATTTGTCTAATCTGAAAGCTGTTACAGATTTTTCGCATTGTCCGACACGGATACTTCTCAATGTGAAATAAGACAAAAAAACCTAAATTATATCGTATCGCTAATTTTACACGCCAAGATAATTGCCAGCACTGAAATTACGTATCACGTTCGCATACAGATGACCGTTACACTTGAGTTACTTATTCCAGGAGCACTTGACCACGGCTTCTTTCGTGAGACTGCTCTGCAAACGCTGTTAAGACGACACCAACCCGGAAGATGAAAATCAGAGTCACTCACTGAATAGCCTATCAAGTCTTCAATGCACAATCACAGACCAGAAGTGCCTCGCTAAGTGGAGAGCCAACATTAAGATTGTTTATTCTCGAATGCATTGATTTTTTGTGCCAAATGTCTACACTTGACACAAATATCAATAAATTGATTAAATTTGCAATCAACATAGGGTGAACTTTGTGAGGGTAGAGGCTTCCACCCAATTTATTTATACTACTAAAACTGTGTGTCCGTTTGTTTATTTATTTATATGCCCGACCCAAATTGGGTTTTTGAGGTGATCGAATTGGACTGATTTTTAGCGGCTCACTAGAGTTTCGTCCTGAAAATAGCTATGCGCATAGCATAGAGCCAATTTACTGAACATTTTTTTACACACTCCACAAAGCATAACGTTAATCATATGCACATATGTTTATGAGAAAGTTATAGGGCTGAAATGGGCCATATTTTGACGAGATTTCTGTCGAAAGTTGTTTATACTGACAAAATGGTAGCCTCCTATTTAGATGGTGTTCTCTGCGGAAGGTCGTTCTTAATATCAGTGAAAAGCGCTCGCTGATTTCAGTCAAAATCTATATATGTCTTTGAATTTAAAATAGATACTTCGGCGTGAAACCCTTCAAAAATGCATCGGGGAGTCCGTCTCACCCACGTAGCAGTGGGGCAGAATTTTTCAGTGCTTTTTTGAGCGGATTTCCGATACGTATCTATCGGAAAGTTGTAGCGGTTAGTATAGTAAACACTGTTCGAAAATAATCTTTGAAAAAAATTTCTAGGAAAAATAACGGAAGATAACGTAATATTTTACTGACGCAAAATTGATAAATCTCAGTAACTGTTACGTACACCTACACTTAAAATTGACATTTTTGAATGAAAATTTCGAAAACCTTATTGTTTTGCCTGTGTAACAAATGTCAATTGTTTGCAGAATGTTTTGCACAAATTTGGAGTTAATTTTCTTCATCTTCAAGCTTTCGTAGCGTCCTGGGAACAGAATAATGCACCAAATATATATATACGTATATGTATCTACTTATTGCAAAAAAATAAGGACGAAGGACGTGATGGACATTTAAATATTTTTTTATGAAAAAAAAGTTACCAACAGAATTAGAAACAAAATCTATAGATTAGCCGAATCCAGTAAATCCAAAATCGATAATAAAAAAACACTATCGACATAGGTAATATGTTAATGTGGTGTTTTAAGCGTCTGTATTGGAAACAGCAGTTTGAAAAATGTCGGCTTGGATCATAATTTACTAGATGACATAGGTCTGATTTGATCTGGCGGGATCCGGCTGCACGGGTTTTTTTATAGGCAACCTTATATGATATATTATAGGCATATTTTCTAGTACTAAGTACAACTAAGTAGTTCTAATTGTTCCGATCAGACAGGCGGATATTTGAAGTTACGCGATAAATCGACCCACTTTGATTGTAATTATCGATAAATTGGTCGGTCTCATTTTTTAGTCTAGAGGAATTTAATTTACATAACGATGTTGACTAAAACATTAACCCATGATAACTTTATTTGCCTTTCAGCGGGGGGACCATCTCATCGATGATACTCAACTAACCGTGGATGGCAGTGGCGATGATCTGAGAAACTATGGTCTGTCCCTTTATGGCCCGCCGTCTTGAACTCTTCAAACAAAATGAATATTTCCAATATATATTCAGGAAATTTACCTGTTTTATATAAAATTTCCGAAATATTATTACCTGTTAAATTACGAATTACTGGATTTGATTGTAAAAATCAAAATTAATTAAGCCTAATCCAGCCAAATTAATCCTAGCAGCGAATACTTCAGTATTATAAAAAGTACTACTACTCATAAAGCTAACGTAATATTACTGAGTAGTTATACGTCTAAACGAGTCATTGCTTAGACCTTCAGGTTACTTCGATAAAACATGTAGAATTAATTAGATTTTAACATTATTTTAGTAGGGCGTAGCTTTCAACCGTATTCAATATTTTGTTTCGTACTATTTAGCAGAATGAGGCGGAGGTCAGCAAGCTAATAGTTCAAATACATTCAAGATACCCATAGAGGGTACCTACGATGGAAGAGAGCGTGTTGGTATGAAGCGCCAATAACAAATCGATATGACCAAACTATCAAGTGACATTTAATCATTTTTTTTAGTAATTCATTAAAATGGACATAATACTGCATTAATTATATATTATGTATATTAAGAAAAAAAAAAAAAACAGAAATTGTCCTGTTAGCCCATACTAGCTTGCACACATAATCATTTAGCAGCTATAAAGTGGATAATAAATCAATGAAATAGTGTTGTCATTACATATCAATAGATGTTGATGTTACTGGTAGCATCGTTTTCAATAGAAAAGTAACTTATACGACATTGTATATCAATGGTGTTTGTTCGAGTTAACTTTTTTTGCTTCATAATCTGTTCTCGGTTGTGTTTCGTTTTAGTTCCTCCGACACCCTCAGAAGGGCGTTACTTTGTGAAACAGGGTAAGAGACTTAAGTTTGATCGATGCTTTGCAGTTAAATTTTTCACTGTTACTTTTGTGTGTGCGGCTGAATATCGTGCTTGCTTCTTATCTATATCGTTTAAAAGTATTTATGCCGTATAGATACGCGGTGAGGATGATTCCAATGGCACCTGAGAAAAGCAACACTTGACCAGCAACTTATTTTTCGCTTCGATGCCGCATGCAGGGGCCAAATCACGATTTGGAATATAGTTTGTGAGCGTTATCTTTCAAATGAGTGCGTACTTTCGTGCCTAAAGTCCAAACATGGAAATTTGTCTCTGTGCGATTTTTCCTCATTGGAAGGCTGTCCAATGTACGCTCATAACCAAACGGCTATAGACTAATATGGCTGACATACCAGAATGGTAGGTGCTTTAACAAATTATGCAATAGGTCGTTTTTAACAACAATAATAATAATAAAATCAAATGGGCAAACTATGATATATTGTTGGTTGTGTATTTGACTCATTGCAGACACCGTGAAGCACAAAGATGCTCTTCACCGTGACGAGAAGGTATGTCAAAACGGCAGTCGTTCCTGTCACCATTGGACAACGCTGAATCAGCTGGAGCATGATCTATCCAACACACACACACATCCAGTCGAGCTTGAATGCTTACCCAAACATTACTTTGAACTATGCTTGAAGAAGCGTTCTCATTACGAAGATAAATAAGACAGCTCGTATTAAGCGTTAGAGTTCGACCGGATCGAATCAGAGAGCCACAAGTCTTAACAATTGCTTTCATAGCTTCAATATATGAGTGCCGAAACATGAGAAACTCGGCCAATATCTAGCATTTCTCATATAATAATAATAATAACAATAATAATAACCCATCTCTGGTTTTAGTTTAACGTAGAATTTCCAAACTCTACCTCAATCGGATATTAAAACACTTACATAGTCCAGCAAAAGATTTTACTTAAAAATCATGGTATTTTATTTCTACTTTTGCACTAAAAGCTTTTTGCTTGCAGGAAACAATATATATATATATATATATATATATATATATATATATATATATATATTGTTTCCTGCAAGCGATTATAGGAAGAAAATTAGTTATTTTCCCTAGTCTAAAGAGGCGTCCTTGATCGGATAGGTAAGGCACTGCCCACTTTAGTTTTGCTGTGATATACAGGGGTTGGGACATAAATAATGTAATTAGTTGACGCTTTTATGTGGGCACAAATTCTATCGACTTCGTAGGAGGAACACGTAGCGCATCGCGAGCGTCACCACCGTCAACGTCACCGCCAGCCGCATCAGCAGCAGCACAGCCATAACCGCCATCAGGTACACGGGGGTGCGTATGAGGACGGCGGCCTTGGAGCGGCCCACGCGGACCGTGAAGATATCGAGCATTTTGGCAATCAGGTGGCCGAAACCAGTGCTGTAATCGCGTCGTTCAACAAAGGACCTCACGAAGGCGGTGATAAGATTGAGCCATTTGTAACAGCCAAAGACGATAACGTCAGAGAAAGCAGAACCAAGGATAACCCGTTGAAGCAACTCGAGGTTGATTCGAGACGTGGAACAAACGAACGCCAGCAACCTCTTGATACTGGTAGACCAAACAAGCTATATGTTAAATGACGTTACTCTTTCATAACAGCTGACATGGTAATATAGAGATGCACATTTTCCCAAAAGTTGTCTTGCTATGGCGTTCCGCTCCCACTGAACCTGGTTGTTAGGCATAGTATGATAGTTACAAATTTGATCTGGCGTCAGGCGCATATCGCTCGATGGTTTAGATATGCTTTACGTAATTTAAGAACAACTCATCTGGAAAGTACGTAACCATTTCGATAGATACCGACGGCTTAATGCCTTTTGAATTCAAGTACATCGATCTACCATTTGCTTCGTCCTCAGACAACGCGATAGGCTATCACACAGCGCTTCTATCCACGACCCTGTTCTTATCAACAAGTGAGCGGCCAACGACCTTTGTCGTCGAGTATAATAACTATGACGCCAAAAACAACGGAGCGATACTGTCTCCGGCTGAGGCGGACATAGGTTACATGGATAACCATAGTACCAAACACGAAACCACGCAAACACGTCGTCTTGAAGATTTGTCGGCACCACCGTTCCGTGGACGGGGCGTCGGTAGCAGTCAGTTTATGGCCACGGCTAGGGATGATCGTAGCACAGCGGCAACAGTACCAATGACAGCAAACGGAAAAATGAAGGCAATGGACGAACTCACCCATGTGAGGGACAGCGAACTCTTAAGCACACATGACGTCCGGAAGCATATCGTGTATAGTCAAGCGAATGCTAATCATGATGAAGAAGAAGAGGGCAGGGCGGATTTCAGCGGTACGATGAATAGAAGATTATACTATGGATATCGATTGCCTGGATAAGTCTCTCACCCGCACCAAAGAATAAGTAACACAGCCTATAGGGCTTGACGAGAGCACCTCGGTCTACGCCACAGGGCTAACCAAACCACTTGAGAACATCTTGCTTTTTTGTATGAATGAATGTTTGTTGGTAATATGTGTATTATCTACACAGAATGTGATGAGTGGACAAAAAGAGAATGATCCAGGTGGCACTAACCTGAACTAATTAAGTTACGAACGAACAATGCTTATAGCCATCGTGGCTGTGCGGCTGCGTTTTTTAAATCGACTAACAATGCGTGAAGTGTTAAACCTTTGCCTGGCAACCTAAGGTTGATCTCCGGTTAACGCTCAAATCGCTAAAATTATGACTATTATTACTACAAGCACTTCTTGCATCACTGACTATGGTGAACGTTTGATTCACTGCCTACCTTTCACGTATGCTATTAATGCCCACAATATCACGTCAACAGACCTTTTCGAAAATTTCGACGCTGAGTAGTGTCTGTTTTCGTAACAGAGGTTTACTAATTTAGCTGGTAATTTTTTTCGTAAAGACGATTGGAGACAATTAATAGTAACTTGGCAAGTTTATACATTTAGTACAAAATGTTACTTGTCCCTTTTTATATTCTAACAAACTATATTAACATGTCCAAGATTTCATAACTTTTTACATGCGGATTTCCAAGCTTTAGCTAGGTTTTTGTGTTTTAGGGCCAAGCAATGCACGACAGCTAAGGGAAGCTAAGAATAAGTACAATTTAATACTGAACTATAGAATTACGGCTTTTAACAAGATTATACATATATTCATTGCTTTTTTGTACACAATGCTTCCCCGTGCTTAGTAGTTTAACAGCGCCTTTGCGTCCGCTTAATAACACAGATTTTTTGACGAAGCAAATCCCTCACAATGCGTTTAAAATAGAGTGTTATTCATACAAATCTGCTCATTGAATTTGCTTGCCATAATGATAGATGCAGAGTTGCACCTGTTCGAGTTTCAGCAGTTACGAATACTGTGTTAATTTATTTAGGCGAAGGAGAATATATTGATGCTGAAAATCGCTTGGACTCCAATAAACAAGCAGACGTTGTCCTGCCTAACGACGTACAGGCCCGCGAGGACCTGGGAAGTGGTCAGGGGGACAATAACGCTGAAGAGAGTCCATTGTATGACAGTAACCCTAAGAGCGGCCAGGGCTTCCAAGAGTCAAGTACCGAACGACCGGACAATCGTTTGGACACTGTAGGCCGTACAGATGAAAAGATCGCGCAAACCGATGAGGAGGGTTGTAAGGAGCCGGACGCAGATATGAGTAATGCCGTCGAGGAACACGTCGCCAAGGTACATTCCAATAAATAGCATCGTCTGGACAGTTGAAGTTCCATTGCTGCGTTCCGCATACTTCCATATTGTTGCTAGTTATTGTATGAAAATGATTATTATTGTTGTATATATACAAAACAAAGGTGATTGGTATAGGGGTAGGTAAGTAATACTTTTTTACGGATTTTCTGTGAGCATTGCTAGAATTGAATATAATAATTAAATATATTGCTCGGGTTATAATCAACAAAGCTCTCCCAGGGATTTTCACGGAATTTTCTGCATACTTTCATTGATCTCTCCAGGACGAACGTTGCAGCTTCGACCTTTTGGCTGCTTGGATTGACGAAAACAAGCACGTAAGTCTATAAATATAGTATAAATTATACTAAAAAAAAGAAATATGCTTATATACGTACGTACCTATATAAATTGGCCTACATACTTGTGCATCTTCTTGCGTTCTTGCAAGTGTAATCTAAGCTCATCATAATTATAACTGATACTCCAGGGGCTGCGAGAGAAGCTTCGTGGCCCCGCGGGAAATTGCAGCTGCTCTTCGGATTTTGTCAACCTCGAGACGCTTCGTGGACAGGCTGGAAGGGATGGACGGGATGGACTTGACGGAACTCCTGGACGCCCTGTAAGATTCTGTCATATAGGTGTTGCTTTATTTGTTTGCTTTTACAGCTAAACAAAATTGTTTCTAAACGATTTTCGCTCTAAAAAAGAATGGTTCAACGCTTGCTTTACTTCTGTCTAAACATGGAAAAGCTGGTCTCGATAGATAATCTAAATTGAGAGTGCCGATTTTATGGGAGTACAGGGTCTACCTGGATCGGAGGGTCCCCGTGGAGAAATGGGACTTCCAGGCCCAGAAGGTCCACAAGGTCCACCTGGACAACAGGGACCTGCAGGGCCCCGTGGTGAAAAAGGTGATTCAGGCTCAGAAGGCACGCCTGGTATGCAGGGACCACAGGGGCCGCCCGGACCACCGGGGCCACCAGGACCTTCGCACGGCAGATATTTTGACGTGAGTATATCGATTCTCGTTAACGTTTTTTTCTTGCAATAAACGTTGACCGAAGCGGTAGTTTTTGTCATATGGTCGGACATGTATGCATATTGTTTATTAGTGAATTGCATTAACGTATGCGGTCCCGGAGACACACATGATCCTCTGTCTTCAACTGAACGTAGTCTTTAAAATATCGATGCGAATATTTAATGATTAACGTGATACTGTACTCTGCATGGCGTCCTGCAGTATTACATTCTAATTATCGTATGTTACTATATGTTTATTTATATGTATATTTAATTAATTTGTTACAGTGTAATTATGGCAATTATATAACGACCACAAAAATTAATGAAAAATCAACTCATTAATCAGATTGTCGCTTGTTGTCATTTAAAGTTTGACACCGGTTTGGCTGATGGTACCTATGGCACATATATGGGTGCACCTGGACCAGTAGGACCGCAAGGATCTCAGGGTCCGCCCGGTCCAAAGGGGGCGCGCGGTCCTGGAGGAGAAAAAGGAGCCCCAGGAGAACCCGGTACTAAAGGCTTCCGAGGGCTGCGAGGACCGCCGGTAGGAAACTCAGTACTATAGACATATTATGCAGACTCACTCTTCAGGCATGATTAATTAGGCTATGCATTGATAAAAAAAATGGACCCCATCAATTGAGTAATTTTTCCGCCTTAGTCTATGCTTTAGTACTATAGAAAATATATAACATATTTGTTTTACTCAGGAGCTGGTGACTCTCCTTTGGGATTTATTGACCTAAAAATAGATCAAAAGAACCTGTTTGTATACCTTCTTGTGCAGTTAAAAAAACAAAACCGAATCACACACCGTTATACTCAAGCTGATGTGCCGATAAAAATATGAATAGCATGCTAAGCTATACGAGTTATTACATACCGATAGATTCTATGTCGTTTTTTTAGGGGGTCACCGGACGACAGGGAAGTAAAGGTGAACCAGGTATACCTGGAGCCTATGGACGACCCGGAGCGCCTGGCCGAGTAGGCGAGCGCGGTCCCCCAGGAGAGCGCGGCGAGAAAGGAGACCCAGGAATTGGTTTGCCTGGACCTCCAGGACCACCAGGACGAAGTGTGCTGACACATGATGATTACGAAAATGGACTTATACTCGAGTCCATCAAAGGTATGACGATTCACGTATCACGATTTGTTTTGTTAGATTAAATCTTTGGTATGCTTTATCGTTATAGCAGTTTTACGATTTCGCGACAATTTTGGACTGCATACACACACACACACACATATATATATATATATGTGTATATATATATATAGCCTTTTAGCATCAGTGAAATTTTCATTCTCATTGTTACTGTCAACGATTTTGTTAGATGGTCATGCATTACGACAAAAAAAAAACTGCTGGTTTTTTGTGGGCACCGAAGGTCACAATGGGAGTTTGTTGACGTCGAAATATAACAGTTTATATACATTTCTACCACTGTTACCATTCTTCGCAAGCGATAGTTAGGGACCATACATCCCCTGTACACTCTCCCACTGTCAGTGGTCATGGTAGGCTAGTGTCGAAAAGGTCCAAACTGGACCGAACTACGACGCTATTGGTCGATGACACCTCGACCACTTCAACACGAGCAAGCCATATGACCGGTCCTATGACACTGTTTTGGATAAAGCAAAATGGCGATCGGGTTTATGTGGTCGAATAAAAATCGAGCGAGTTTGATTTATTATTACTGTAGGTAAAAGTAGCGCCGCGTTAGTTGATTTCAACTTGATACGCTTAGGCACAGACGGACGTACACGTACACGTAGATGGACCCACATATGGCCATCAGATCTGTTGGCAGTGTCACCTATAGTTGTCGATACGCGTGTTATCGATAAATAGTAATAATCATCATTGTAAGGATGATAATTATAATTGTGCGGGTCCATGAAGAAGCCTCGTTTCAATTGAAGCCGAAAGTGGCGTAGGAACGGTGGAGTTTCAACAAATAATCTAACCTTTCGATCCTGCAAACTGTGCTGTAAAATATCCTGCTGTAAAATACCCACAAGCATGTGGTACAGTATCGAATATTATTTCAAAACTATACTATATATATATATATATATATATACATTTCGAAAGATTTTTTTTTTTTGGTTCAATGCGGAGCTTCCTTCATTTTTTCAGTAAAAGGTACATTTCATTTGCCGTATATTGGTTATAAAATACATTTCAAAATTGCAAAAAAGCAAAATTCCCGTTTACGATTTCATAATTGTTTTGGGAGCTACTTTATTAATTAATTTGAACAAATGGTGAAGTGCCCTTATAGAACATTTCTAAAGCAAAATCTGGTATCTCAGTAAAAACAACAAATATTTTTATCTGATTTATTCCAGTTAGCGATTTCTCGTAATTGGTGTTTAGTTCAAGAAGTAAATTATTCAGTTTATCATGTGCGCTGGCAGTTCACATAAATTGTTTCATTCCATTAGGTGATAAGGGCGACCCTGGCGTGAACGGATCCGAGGGAGCGCCAGGGCTTCAAGGTGAACCTGGTGAACGGGGACCCCCAGGGCCCGTAGGCCCCAAAGGAGAGGCAGGACCTGTCACCCTACTTGGAGATAATGTAGCTATACGTGTTATGGTTAGTCACTGGGAACTACGATCTCAAACAATAAAACATTCCTTCATAGATGTCGGGAACTAACACAGATCATGCTAGGTTCATGAACAGTTAAAGGTTATACCTCCAAAAGTATATTCTAGATTTATGACCTGCTGTTTTACAGTCCCTAAGCTGCAGGTGTAAGCAGCTCAACAATTCTACAGTGGCGGTAAGCGTAGTTGAACTAAGTTAAGTGGAAGGCATTCTATAAATATTCTGGGCAATTTATGTAAGTAATAGTTGATAAAAAAAAAAAATCATCACCTCTGGGTTTCTATGTTTTGTAATTTTTCCGTTGTAGAAGGGAGATAAAGGTGATACCGGACGTCGAGGAAAGCGCGGCTTTCCAGGGCCTCCAGGTCCCTCACAAGGTCCTGAGGGCCCGCCAGGTCCTCCAGGACCACCTGGTATCCCTGGGCGTAATCTCGGAATTAAGGGAGACAAAGGAGACCCAGGACCACCGGGTGTCGTTACTGGCGCGGTAAATAAGCTTCATAAAAAAAATTTAAGCGAAAAACGGCTTTTCTACAGGAGGAGAAAAACTTAAAGCATAGAAAAACCTTTCATTAGCTTTTTGTGTGAAATACTGAATTGATAACGCGTCCTAGGCTCTTCTTTTCTGCATTACTAAGTATTTTCGGTGTTAATCGACATAAAGCCGCTGGTAGTATCGTGTACTGAATTATATATATATATATATATTATTTTGTGTACGAGTTAACATATGAATTCCTCCTAAAACATCAAGTGGCCTTCATGTGAACGAATGCCGCATTAAATTAGATAGATAGTATTCATTTTGTAGGTAGGCTTAAATTGCACATTGATTTCACTCGATCAGCGCTAGCTTCTTAACAGCGGCTTAAGGGTTATTTCCTTTACCTGGCCGTTTGTAAAATCTTGCTTAGGGATAAAATATATTCAACTCTATAATGCCTTACTGTAGTTCTGAAAAACGCGTGTATAATTAAATTTTCACCCATTTGGTTGACGCCACATTGCAGAATGGTGACGTAATCCGTGGAGAGCCTGGTGACCCAGGACCGGTTGGACCTCGTGGCGATGTTGGCGAACGTGGTGAAAGAGGTGAACGTGGACTACCCGGTCCGCCAGGACCTCCCGGGCCTGTGACATTCTCGGATGGAAGCTCATTTGACGTGGCAACAATTAAAGGCGAAAAGGGCGAACCAGGATTAGGAGTGCAAGGTCCCCCCGGACCACAAGGAGCCCAAGGAGTTGGGGCTCCTGGACCGCCCGGGCCCCCTGGACCTCCAGGACCGGCAGGACCAAGTTGGGATACTTCCTCAAACGGCAATGGCATGTTCAATATCAAGCTGAATTTTCTGTATCCTACTTAAGTAGGGAATTACCTGCGAGTGTATACCGATTGTCGCTTAAGACTAACTAAAAACAGAGTTTAAGATCACGGCGTCTATATTGTTTAAACAGGTTTTTGTTTTCAAAATTACAGCACCTGTAAGCGCCATGCTTCGTGCTCCTGGACCAATGAGTAAGTGACTCATGCAAAATTACTACTCGTCCTTTGGAACTGGCCAAAAAATCTTCAATTCAATTGAACTTTTACTGAACATACTGGCCTCAAATGTATCTCATTTTGCAATAAACAGTAGCTTTGAAAGGCAATGCTTCTGTGTAAATACAAGAAAGAAGCACTAACTTTATAAAAAAATGTTGTCTCCAATTTATTCCATCCCGATAACAACGAATAAATAAATAACGTAGTTGAATCAAAGTACGTAAAATTGCGATGCATTTATGCATGGCACCTCTACCGCGCAGGTCCCAAAAGTCAGACAAAATCTGATCTAGTCAATCATAAAATTCCTTCGCGCCTAGACATTTGGCGTCTATCAATAATATATATTATAAGTATATATACGTAATGAAACAATATAAGGCCTATTTCTGTGAACTGCAGTGTCACACTTCATGGGTCCTCGCGGTCCACCAGGGCCTCCAGGTCCACCCGGAGAGTGCACGTGTCATACAAACCAGAAACCTTCTCAGGTGGGTGTACCAGAGTCTGTAAAAGGGCTTACGGATCTTTATATTTCCTCCAAATGTTAATGCTAGTAACGGCTACTTAAGGTTACAATTAATATTGCAATGGAGCGAAACATTGATAGCACGCGAGGGTTATAAAAAGCTGCGGTGTTTGTGACGTGTTCTGTGACTGTAAATTTTCATCAACTAAAATTTGGACGCACTATATTCGATGAGGTTAACGTTACTTTTTAACGTTTTCGATTAATTCTTTGGGTATTGATCTAGTGTTTACGTCTGCTGGTCCTAAATTTTTATGATTCCTATTGTAATTGGTGTTCATTTGCTGCGCATGTACTGCTTTTAGAAAATATTTAAGTACAATAATAATAATCAACTACAATTTCTTGCAAAATAATAATAATAACTAACCAAGTTTATTATTATTATAATTAGTATACACATGGGCTGTACCAAATCTGGAACGTCATATGGTGCCTAGACTAAGGGTGAAAAAAATACAATATAATCGAGAAAAATCTTACTTTGTTGCATGGTCAATTAAGGTCGTACCGGGCGGCCTGATCGTGAAGGATCAGAAGGCTCTCCACGAAATAACAGACTTCACTTCTCCTGGCGTGTTGGCATACATCGGCGATGATGAGGCGCTTATGCTTCGCGTACCTCAAGGATGGCAATACGTTGGGGTGGGTCTATGTAATATTCACTAAAATGAGAAAGCTTTTTGCTGGATAGTGTTCGCATTTCGGTTATGATAGATCAACACCAGAATAGGGAAGCTAAACATTGTAAGATCTTTATTGACTTTACTTCGTGGGGCTAGTATCTTCATTGTTGGACCATAAGGCTGCTAGTTGATTTTTTCATTTCAGCTTGGCCCTACAATTCTTCCTGCGATCACAGCAACAACATCCACAACGGAACCACCCAGACCACCTTTAACAGCAGACGACCTTAGAAATGTTCCCACTGTGAGTGCATTTTCATTAATGACTATTTAGGTCCCAAAGGTTTTAGACTCAAAAGTAAAACATAATCTGCACCTTTGAACTTTTTAGCTTCTAAACTGCTATATGGTGTTTTCTTTCTTTTCAGTTCGAACAATACCTAACCCAGCTATAATTTTTACTTTAGAAACGTTAATATCCTATTTTACATCGATGTATTAGGTAGGTATAATAATATACAGGAGACAGAGAATATTATTCGAAAACAGGATGGGTGTCGTTCTGGAGAAACGTTACAAGAGAGAAAATTAACCCGCTAGTTGCTTAGTAACAGCTGAAGTCTACTCGACAGCCATTGGTTTCGCGTGGGATGAACATGGGACGAGGCCTATATGAAGGCTTAGACCAGCGTGACATTTACAGTGGTTACATAGTAATCCCATTGAGTTTTGGTATTAGCGTTCACTGCGATAGAGTTGCGTAGTTCTAGTGAAACCCTATGAGGCACTGCTACAATAGCGCATGACAAGTGGGTCTATCCGACATCGAGATGTTAGTTATTTCCAAAGTGGGTGTTAATATATAACAATACTAGACTAGGCATATGTTATGAGCAATTTTATATCTTTTTTGGAACATTTTTAGTAATAAAAAATCACATCGTTAAATAATCGCATTTGATCCATGTAGGCTCTGCCACGCCCGTATTGCTCTTCGTTTGTTCGAAGAGTAAGTCCCGTTTACGAACACCATCCCTCACAGGGATTTGAGAGGGTTATTAAGCCTTACCCATTGTTTCAAAATTTTTTTAGGAGGCACCAAATTGGAATTTTTTTATTTCGTTAATATTTGCTTCGATACAATTTCGAAGGTTCCAGGCAAGGACCTTAGAGACTATTGTCTAATACAAAATTAACTTTTTTACGCATGCTTGCCCGTATAAAGAAGAGACGCAAGGTAAGGATGTTCGCTTGCCAATTCTAAGTGTTGCAGAAGTTGGGTCTGTATTGGGCCTGCACAGATTGCCAGTCTACGTAAGATGAATATGTTCGAGTTCGGCATCATGGGCTCCTTTATTTCCTTCAATTTTCCAATCAAAGTGCAAATAATCTATAACTCGACTATAGCAAAGTAGCAAAAGCAAGCTTCTCCAACCATCAGAATCAACAAAAAAATGTAGCCATCTATCGATAGTGTTTGTTCTATCGCCCTATTAATTTTACACTGCATTTTCTATTACATTTCAGATTCGTATGGCGGCATTGAACTCTGCGTCTAGCGGTGATATGCACGGTGTCCGTTCCGCGGACTATGAATGCTATCGTGAAAGTCGGAACGCCGGTCTAAATGGCACATTCAAGGCATTTCTTGCCTCCAGGTAGGATTCTGTTCTATTGAAACAGATAATCGAGTCCTACACCTACGCGTAGGTCGAGCTAACCTCTACATATGCTTCGGCAATCTCTGTAGAGGTTTGTGTAAGCAACTGATAAGTGCAGTCAAGTTAATTTGGCATTTGCAAATTTAAGGCTCGGCAACCCACTTTAAGGTTACGAGCCATTCATGTGGTTGTTGTATCGTAAATGATAGCAGAGGGATCTGAGATACATTGTTCCTACAACTAAGGCACCCAAGCTGCCTGCTATATATGCTTAGACAGTATCACAAGACACCCGAAATTTAACTGAACAGGCCAAGGATCAATCAGGCCATTCCTGATACGTACGCCACAATCGTCAACTCTCAGACCATATATGGCAAGAAGTGAAAATGTTCGGTTTTATGCTCTATCGAGAAACAAAGCCTTATGCGAGGTCTACGAACGTCGACCGAGGCAGAACGGTGCAATTTCTCTTCTATCACTTTTTCTCTCCATGCAACCAGCCAGACAGATGGATACATCAAACCTTCATCTTACTGAGCGTGATAGTTTTGCTATTAGTTAGCTAAATTTTATATATATGAAGGTTTCTTATGTCAGTTAATGGAGTCGTGCTTTTTCTAAGGTATATGTACATTCTACTGACTCACAGGGTTTGAAAATGAAATGATATATTCAAGCGTAGCAATGGGCATTGTCTACAGAAACTATACCTAACTAAATCCACCTAAGGACAGATCACTGTAGGCAATTAATGAGTAAGCATAGAAAATGAGACATATTTCTCTTTCCGTTTTGGCAGGATCCAGAACGTGGACTCGCTAGTACGGGCTCGTGATGCAATCGCGCCCGTGGTGAACCTCAAGGGCGAGCTGTTATTCAACTCGTGGCGGGAAATCTTTTCCGGGGGTCTCGGTCACTTCCCGATTAGCCCGCGCATTTACTCATTCGACGGGAAAAATGTCATGAACGACCCCTCATGGTACGGATATTCATCTACATACATTCTATCTATTATAGACCAAATACAAATACCTGTATGGATTCATTCTTGAGTAAACCGCAATTCTTTACTTAGCTTACTGGACCCATGCGGCCTTCGGCAAGCTGGTACTAGTCGAGAAAAACTAAGCACAAATGATGACTTGTCACGGCAAAGTATCAAAAGATATAACAACATATCTGCTGCAGTCTGTTATAACCACAGCGAAAATTGTGCAGCACTACATGACTGCCAACTCCACAGACCTTATTTAGGCATGAATAAAAAGCCTACGTATTAGTATTAAGATTGCCTGTCCGCTTCGTTTTCCCTCTTCTGCTACTGTAGGCCACAGAAGGTCGTGTGGCATGGGGCCGACCGAAATGGGGCCCGCAGTATGGAGAATTACTGCGATGCGTGGAACTCCGCATCTCCACGAAAGACGGGCTTCGGATCGTCGCTTCTTCATGGACGTCTGCTCGATCAGCAAAAATACCCATGCAACATGCGATTTGTCGTACTCTGCGTCGAAGTTAGCAGCAGTCTTTCGAACACCGGCAGTTTCACTCAGTCGGGCAGTCATAACGGAGGACATAGAGATGAGGCTTCTAAGTGGAGACGCCGAAGGAGGTCAGCAAACAACGGAGAGCTGGATGCTCTATCATCGTCGACACCACAACACAAGTTGATGCCCTTCGAGGAGTATTTTGATCTCGCAAACCGCGTCATCGAACCGCGGGACGGAGCAGATAAGGTCAACAAGGACAAAAAATCCAGGGACAGTTGGTTTGGCGATTGGACCATTGAAAATGACCCGCATCTGTAAAACGTCTGTAAAAGCCGCTCTGCAATAATCATATCGATAAAAATTGATATCAAAATTTCAAGCTAGCACAACATCAGTGGTATCGTTGCATCTGCGAACTGCGAAAACATCATTGGCGATCTTGTGGTGGCTAGCTCGCTGGCCAACACGATCAAATGGCCTTAAGAACGGTGTTCGCAGCGGTACGAACGAAAAGAGACAAAAAAAACCCTTTTGTACGATAAAAAACAAAACAGGCCATTGATGATTACATCATATGGCACGTACAAAAGCAATCATGGATATACGCAGTCACCTATAAATTCAGCTCAGTGTATAAATCCCCTTTGTCCTTCCGAAAAAGAATGAGAAACAATAATAATAATAATACTCAGTATATACATACATAGTTAATAATTCGACGCTGATGCCGGCGTTATTATAAGTAGAAATAGCGCTTGGTTTATTCTAACTAACTACCCCACCACTAGTCCACTAACTAACTAACGAACAAAGGAAAAAGGAAAAATTACTACATTGAATCGATTATAAACCAAAGCGGAAATAGCACATGGGCCTAAAACCGCAGGAAGAGTGAGCCGACTACGAAGCCTTGAACTGCTACTTTTTTTATCCCAGTAAGAGGAGACATCATCAAAATGGCAACGTCAACTACGACTGAATTTGTAAAACCTATTTATTTATATAGCTAAACCAAACAAGCAAGTAGCAGGGAACAGAAAACAACCAAAGGTACACTAATACTATACAATCCTCCTTCGACGAACATCGCGAGCGATCTGCCGTCTAAATCACCATTCCTCCGTGTACCAAAGGTGACCGCGTTCAAGCAAATGCTAACCTGGTCCTGCTATTACCAAGGTTCTACCGGGAAAACTGTATTCTGTTTAGGTTAGTTTATATACTTACTACTGCTACTTATACTATATATACATATATATATATATACATAATATATGATGATTATAACCAATAGCAACATAATTATTATCATTATATGACAACGCAAGATGCCTACATACGAAACTAGCATGCCAATGGTGCGAATGCTGGTCAGCCAGCTCGAATGTAGCTTCTGTGTGCGCATACATTGTACTGTATTAATTTTTATTTTGGCGTCGCCGGTAACGACGATGCCCAGATGACACCAGTCAGCAGAGCAATGTATCATCATGACATATAGAGAAGCAGAATAATATCTTTTACCGAATTGTGTTTCTGTGAACGCGCGAGTTTTTGAAAATTTCCAAAATCAAGTTTCGTGCCAGATATTGAATAGTACGGCTGGTAACTGAGTGATGATTTTCAGTGAGTAGTTACGACGATAGATTTCCGTTAACAGTAGTATCTATATATAAACACATATGAATATCAACCTGTGTGTACTTAGCTTCCTTACTTTATGTTATCAAATTGTAGGTGTAGATTATAGATGGATTTATTTTCCTCCAGCATCAGTCGCGACGGTCGTAGAAGGCCTGGCATGTAACCTGTAAACCTCTGTGTGGGGTTTCGTCGTGTTTTGAATCGTAGTCTTATTTTTATGCGGTTTGAGAGACGTGTTAAACGAGTTTGGTCTTGCAATCATAGAGTGCCGTTCAATTAGGTATGTTGATAATATTTCCAATTTTTTAAGATGTCTTTTGCTAGCTCATTCATTGATTTACGACTCCTGATTATCGCGTCGGTTTATAACCTAACAATAGCATAAGCGTGTTTCTACGAGCTGTACCTTGTCTTCATCTTACGTCTCTGATAATTACACTTGTGTACGTTTGTGCATATGACACTGCCTAGGTAATAAGAGCGACACTTATCAAAGGCGTAAAACTGTTGCCAAGTCGTGTATACACTTAATAACTCATACATATTAAAAAAATTCGTTATGCCAATGGATATATACTTTTTTGCAACAGAGAGCCATACAGGGTGTCTGGCGAAAAAAACAATTACGTTGTATGGCTAGCTCTATGAAAGGCAACCAGGTCCATAATAGTGATTATACTAGATAATGGAAAGTATAGCTAAGAGTTAGGACGAAAAACGGAACAGGATA
Organism: Varroa jacobsoni; assembly: GCF_002532875.2. Classification (NCBI taxonomy): domain Eukaryota; kingdom Metazoa; phylum Arthropoda; class Arachnida; order Mesostigmata; family Varroidae; genus Varroa; species Varroa jacobsoni. Next base: position 195,987 of record NW_019214123.1, read on the forward strand.
ATATAAATTGGGCGAACGGTCTTTGAAAATAAGAGACCTACAAAAGATGATAAAGCAAAAAGGCGTAGGATGTAAGCAGAGAAAAAGGTTTTTATCAAGTACATGGAAATATGCTCGAATGTAGTTTTAATAATTTTACAGGCACACAAACCTTTGTTACTGTACTATTTTTAATAAGTTCTATTATAATAAGATACAAAGTTAATTTACCATTTGCGTCAAGTAGAGATGCTGAAGATTATATATACATACTGATCGAGTGGTAGACACCCTTTACCCACGGGCAGGTTAGTACCTATATCCACAACGGAATTAACCCATAGGCGGAAATTGCCATATGTACGAACATATTGACAAAAGATGCCTGCGAATAAATTTTACCATTCGGTATACGAGAAAACAAATTTAATAAAGTATTGAAATACAAGTATTAGGTGATGATCATTGCACCTACTTACATCACGTCGCATAATTTATTTTTTCCTTCTTTTTTCGTGCTTGCCACCTTGCGTTTACCGTTGAAGCACTTTAGACACGCACAGATTTACGAAACGGTCAGATCAAAACGGTACGCGTTCGCCGCCATTGAGTACGCTGAATCGTACACGCGTACGAATGACTACGAGGTCGCCAAAGCTATCATACTTTCTTAGAGAGCTACCCGATCTCATAATAAAAAAATTAAATAAATAAAAAACTTAGAGCAAGTTTTACTATAGCGGAACTGTAAGGGACCATTGACTCAATCGGTGAATCCTTAAAATAAAACAAGTCCGTCTACTTCAAGATCCTCACATCTCTAAATTCAAGGACAGGGCAGCGACGATTTTGACCACTGCTACTGAATGAGGTGAACGCACTAAACCCCCCTTCTCTCCCCCGGCAATATAGCTTTCAATCGATTCAGAACACGCGCACGATTTTCTCATTGTGGAGACACGTCCCTGTGAGAAGGATGTCCGCTATAAGACTTCTGCACGTACGCACGTGTTAGGATATGTGACCTTTACGATAATAAAGCGATACCAACCTCGCTACCGCTACGGCAGTCATCGAGACATGTATTCTTAACCTGAAAAATTATTGAGTTAGACTGTTTATGAACCGGCCTAGGCTGATTAATTTTTTTCAAATTTCATAGATCAGGTCATTCGCCATGCATGCTTAATAAATACACTTCCGGTCCTCTAATTTTCTAAAATTAATAATTTTCTATTTTAAGGTTTTTATTTTAAAAAAGCACACCTATTCATAGGCAGCAAAAATACATGATTATGATTTATTATTATTTTAGCCTCTATATAATTATATTGTTGTTGTTGTTGTTGTTGTTGTTGTTGCTGTTGCTGTTGCTGTTGAAGTTTAATTAGAGTTTCTGTAAACAGCTGATTGGATCTTGTTAAGTATGTGCTGGCAAACGCTCTGCCGGCTGGTTACCAGCACCCCTTTATTGATTTCCTCTTTAGGGAGTTTCCAATAGAATGAAGCCGCTCTCTCATTTCCTGACACAGAAATGCGATGATAAATTTAAGCAAATTAACTCCTCTTTCTATATTCGTTTACATAGGCTGAAGCGGTTATTCTTCATATAGGTTTACCAGCCCTTATTATATCGAAGGAAGAACTTTTACCAGTGCATTAGTCAAGGGAAAACTCACTTCTTTTCCGTACCTTGATTTGCTATTGGCAAGGGGAAAATCTATTATTCCAATTTAGACTGGACAACGTGTTCATAAACGCAAAATGTCTCTACCATTTTCCATTGTTGTCCTATAATAAGGACTTTATTAACGCACAGGAGATTATTTCGTATGGGTAAAGTGTTAGCGTATCTTTTTCAAAGCAACCAAGTACTTTCTAGTCTCCCGAATATTACTCACGTTCAAAGGGATTCATGTTTCCATTCATTACTACAGCCGTCAAGGTTTTTCTAAGTAACCAGTCTTATGTGAGTCCAAGGCAAATCGTTACAACTGCAGGCCGAAGACATCATTTATGCGATAAGTTCTGAGATTTTTCTCCGCACGAGGAATCCTTAGAAGCGAACATTTTTTCCGAAAATCTTAGCCTCACCCTCTGCTCAGGTTTTCCGTACATAGATCCTCTGCTCGGGACCAACGCAATAGATGAACCTCTTGGGGCTTATGATTGCGGATGCGACATGAGCGTACGTAACATCTACTGGAAGCGGCGTGGGTGGTAACTGGCAGTAGCTTTTTTCTTCCTTTCCAGCTCCCACAAGGTATATGTTTTTGTATGGATATAGATGTCTCACTAAATGTACAAGTGTCCATATATATATTTGTAATTCTTCTTCCGCATATCTCTATTTCGCATATTGCATTATAACAGAATGATAAGCTTTTTTTCATTATTAGACCCCATCAATATAACGTAGTGACATCGCTCACAGACGCGCGTTTTGCTTTCATGTCCTTCGTTCGAAGTAGCCTCGCTCGACGCAAGTTAGTTACTGTTGTCCTATTTCAACAGCATCCTACAAGGTAGGCATAGTTTAATTATCGACGGTCACCCTTAATCTCATCTTAATGACTATTGTATATACACACACACACTGTTATTTGTTGTCAAGGCCAATCAACTATTACTACGTGTCGTATCACGTGCTGAGCCTGAGTAATAATAATGGCGCATTGTTCTTGACCGATATGATGCACGCGCAGATATTTGCTCCATTCGTTTGCCCACGTTAGTTCCACGTCGTAGACGGCACGCGCTAACTAACTGTATGCACTAAGAATAGTTGGCTGGTAGCGATAGTAACACGCCTCTTCTTCATTTTCTTTTATGTATGCTGTGATTGTATCCACTACGAGCGAGACAACGGCGTAATGTTCAATATCATCGAGCAATGTAACATTGTTTCATATATAAAAGGAGAACGAAACGTCCCTCTATTTCGTTCCTTTCATTTATGTGTGAATACGTATATATAGAATGGACCTACAACGTTACTCTTATAATATGTAACCGTACACACAGCCAGTCGTTTTCAGTGAAGGTGATGGTTGCTTCGTTTGTACATGATTTGCCCTTATCATAATCAGACTAATGATAAAAATAAGAACAATATAAGCAAAAAGTAACGAGGTCAGCCTCACGAATGGTGCCCAATTTACTATTTAGAATCACATAATTATCCTGCTGCATTACATATATATATATATGTATAAGAAGAGAAAGGGGCGATGTCTGTTTGTTAGTCGCTACGAAGGCTTGTTGTTTTCGTTTCCGCGACGTCTTCGGCGGACCAAGCTATATACATAAGGGGACGGGACGCTAGAAGACACTCTATTTATAATAAAATTAATAATAATTTAGCTAGTTTTAGAAACACATGCAGGACCGATAACCTCTACAGTGTGTTGATCTTCGGCTCAGTGAGCTCGGACAACCGTTTCTATTATATCAATATGTGTATAAGTCGCCACCTCTGGCTTCCAGTCTCGACAATGGATTCAGGCGCTGTTCCGGGAGGCATTTCTCCTACTTCTATCTGTTCATATATGCTATTACTTCCTTACGTACTAGACGAAAACCTACCAATGTCTAGCGATTAACTAAAAAGTACTGTCTGAAATTGTCATGTATGTGTATATTAGGACGTCATATTAGTTAATTCCCAACGATGAGGTCAAGGAGTCACTAACTGATAGGCTTGTTATACGTAGTTAGCAGGGTAAGTAAGTTGTCTCGACGTCACATTTTCTACCGCGATCTTCAACTGTACAGACGGAGATCGAGACTCGCTTTCCTGTAGCAGCAGCAGCATTGATTAAAAGCCGTTCAAAATGGATGAAACTAATGCAGTTTGTTTTTAACGGGATCTAAAACATGGGGAACACGGTCGATTCTGGGATGAAGATTTGTAGCGAAATCCGCGATGCGCATCGTATTTACATTGTCGAGGAGTACTTACTATACGGTTACGTGTAATAACTTTTTTCCGGGCGCGAATTTGCTTTAATCGTTATCGTCTTTTCCTCTGCCGCTCCATTCCCGTTCCTGTACCCTCACCCGACAGCCTAAGTACAAATCGTAACTTGTGTCGATGGATGAAATTACTTTTTAGAGTTGTACGTTATTGCGACAAACTACTTTTAGCAACCTATAGAACGGTTTATATATATATATATATATATATAATCGGAATACTCGAATCATCGTCAGCTAGCTTAGGGGGTCGTTGCGAATGTGCTACAGGAACTATAGCGTCTTAATTACTAACAATCATGGTTCGTTTCTCTATTCTGTTACGATTCGAACAAGTTACGAAGCCCAGTGAAGACCTTCTTCACTATTCATAGAGTTGAAACTTAAAGTTTGTCAAATTGGCAGGTTTGTGTTGTAACTCGTTTGCCAGTTACACTTACTATTATACGCCACAAAATCCACTGCAGGCCACTTCTCCACCGACGGTAAAAACGTTCTGTGCAGATAGTTTTTTTTACTGCTCACTTGCGTCGTCTACGCACTTCTTGACTGCGTTGCCTTGTGACCTTAATCACCTTGCAGGCGCAGCCAGAACGAACTCGGATATGATCCATACGCCACTGACCGTTCGAATTTAAGTTGCGGACTATTGCATATGTATAACTGTATTCTTGTGTGCAGCGCGACGATAGCTCGTATTTGGAGCGCACGAATCTGTAAATATATAGAGTGAAAAAAGTTATTATAAACTATTTCATTAATTCTCTACTTGTTCGTGGTGCGTCAGATTTTACAGGCGGATTTTTTCTTCTGCGCGAGTTTTTAGACAATTGTTATTTACGCATAGCCCGAGATGTATGATAGTTTGAATTGAGAAACGTTTTACGGCATTGTAGTTTGACGGAAACTACCGAAGCAGAAGAACTTCTGTTCGAACATACAAAACGTGTATTGTTCTAGCCATTGTGGCGCATATTGTCATTTCCAATTCGCGTAAGCAATGTTAGAGATACGGCAAGCTTTAGTCGAAGAAAAAAATGGTAGTATTCTTATTTGTTTATTTGAAGGAATCCCTAAATACTAATGTACTTAGTGGATAAAAGTTCGTTTTACACCTCTAATATAATAATACTAAACGTCATTATGATGTTGTAGAAGAGTGTGTGCTATAGTAGAATATGGTCGAACTACTGCGAGCAGACTGTCGACACATCTTTTAACTTTCAACTTTATCGTGCACGATTCTACTTATATAAGACAACAGCCTGTCTAGCAGCATAATGATTGCAGCTATATAAGAACATAACTTCCATTGAATGCCAAATCAACCTCATAATGAAGTTGTCAAGAACTTAAGCTAAAACAGTCGCTCAAAGTGAGGTGAACAGTTGAAGTCCTACCGAGATTCATGTATATTATTAAACTTTAGAAACAATCATGCTAAGAACACGCGTGCTCCGCTGCGTCGTAACGCTCATTACATTGAATTTGGAGAGGTATACTATCCGATATATCATTCGATCCTACAAAGCGTTACACGTTTCGCTCTGAAACAATTCTGGATCAGATCCGTAGGCGCACATTATCTATGCGGGGCAGCGCGACCAGACAGGCGTGCCAACAGAGCTGATTGCCAATAATTCTGCTCTGTCTGTTACGGAATAAATGGGTAGTACTCTATGAAGTTTAATATCGTATTTTATAACGATCTGTTCTATAGCTTGAAAATTTGTTACGTGTACACGACCGCCATAAAATGCAAGCCAAAAATAAGAACTTCCTTCTAAACATGTCACAATGCTTGGTCAATAATAAGGTCACAAGAAGCTGATACTTATTGAGAAATAAATTAAAATTGGCTATCCCCAATTTGTGCTATTTTTAGGGAAAAGTAGTGATTTTTTTCAGTGTTTTTTTTTCTGTTTTTAGTTAGAATGTTATTCTTAATTAGTAACTATTGACCGAAAAATTTAACACGCTGTACTATGAAGGTCGACAGTATTTAATTTTGATTTTTAATACAAGACCACTATGGAAAAGACGTTGCATTGCTTTCTTACTCAAATAGTCATTTTCGCCTACACAGTTCGAGTGTAATTAATGTGATTGTATGCCTTAGATAGCCCACGATGGCCCTTAACGGTGTATCAGGCTGAGCGCCACGTACCTGCACGGCCTATTTTTGACATCTCGACGGCAGGAGGTTTGATAAAACTTCTGTGTTTTGTTCTCGCCTCTATAGATCTCAAGTATGAGGCCAGAACGAGAAACGCCTGCCAACGGATGGATGAGTTCGGTGACTGATGGACAGCAATCACGATTCTCAAGAACCTCAACTTCATCCTGCACCGCATCCGGTAAAGCTCCTAACAGCTCCAACGAAGAGCCACCGTCTGCTGCTACAGTCGTATCCTCATAGGAGCTTCCCCATATTGCATTTCTATTATACCTGTAACAGAATTGAATAAGGTCACCCTGTCAAACCAACCCAAAATGATAATCATGATACTTATGCATTGCTCAAAGATCGTGACGATATGACAATACATTTAGGTTCGACACAAACACTGATTCTTTCAATGCTTCAAATACGTTCTCTACGCATCACTAGTGTGTGATAGATACGCCTCTTCCCTTCATCGTCGATACCACTAAATCATTAGCTGGAGGCTAGACAAGGCAAGAAACAAAAAGTGAATGGATGTATATTCATTAATTCTCATAGATGGTGCCCCTACCGCTACGGTCGAGACATGTCGGACTTCTCATCCTGTCAAAGCCCCACGACACAGTACCCTAACTCAACGTAACATTGGTCCACATGTACGTGCATGGCACTTCCGCGCATAGGTCGACTCGAGCGACGGGTCACAACTTTCGATTTTGGGCCGAATGTGCCCGTGAGATATTTCTATGATTCGAATATCTATCTCTTCATAACCCTAACAGAGCCGCTAAAGAATAAGCAAACAAAGAGCATAGCCGTTCTTTTGAGAGTCTCCTGCATACACCACTCACATGATTGGTAAGGAATATGTATAATCTTGTGTAAGTTAATGTGTTATGCAGACGCATACTAATCGATATGGACTCATTCGTGAAGCCTGTAAATCTCACCTATTATAGAAAGGAACATTTTTCGCCATTTGTGTTTCACTAAAATCGTGTAATGTTTAGTATAGGCTCCCGCAAATCAAGGATACTTCAGGTTCTATTTTCAGTGCAGCCTTTGAATACTGTCTTAGGCCATTGGCTTTTGGCAAAAAGCAAAGCGTCTTTTCACTCGTTTTTGAACCTGGACCATTTCGTTGTCTTTTAATTTGGTAGACAAGGATGGCTTCACTGCACCATGAGGAAAACGATATCGCTAATTATATCAATGTCCTTACACCTGTTATTGTTGCAAAGAAAAGTTGAATAATACCTTCTCCATTTAAATTCGATTCCTCGTTACTGTCTCGTTAACTTTCCCTGTACCTTTCCCACACCCTTGCTCCTAGACTGTCTTATCCAGTCTACGACATTTGTATCACGCTTTCGCCAATATGTTCCTGTTTTTTTCGGCCGACGCCTCTCGTGGGAACGCAACGACGCCATCGATGTGTTAGGGCATGTCACCAATCTTGCATTAGGGCATGTCTGTGTCGTTCAGTCTCCTGACTCTTTACCGCACAGTTCCTGAGGGATGCGGTGACATTTCCCATTGCCCACTATAACTGCTTTTTACGCCTGTGGATTCTAACTGTGCCAGTGGGACCGATGCCCCGTTGACCGTAAAAGCAAAGGTGTCTTTGTTTATCGAGGCATGTTGTAAAGTGTAATGATTTGATAGAACGGTAGATGCATGGATTGACAGGGCATGGCCTGACCCGTAATATTGCCATGAGATAGAAGAGAAGCGTGTGCTAGTTATTTAATCTGTTTAGCGTTATGCCTGATCGCCAGCGTAGTACCGTGATTGATACTGAACAAAATACGTATCATAACTCGCGCTATGTACTCGTACCTACCTCGAAAAGGTCTTACAAGTTCCGGCAGCAATGATAAATGTTGTTAGGAAACTGATGTAGGCTTTGTCCTGCATTTGAAACACGTTTTCTTTTTTCACAGAGTAAACGCATTACGTAGAAAACGGACATGTTTGCGCAACGTTTTCAGGAAGGCAGTCCTCGGGCGATACACCAACCGCTTCGTAGTTATCAACTATGTATGTATGTACAACTATGTATGTACAGACTAAAACCGCACGAGCAGTACTGCATTATATGGAAAAACACAAGAAATCATTTGGTACATACCAAACGCTATTGAGCATCGCCATGTGTTGAGCCTAGTTCTGGCGAGACGGCCTAGTGTATTGATAAGGCAACGATAAATAACAAGCAATGTATGACGGGCCCTATTGCACACTTTTAGCTACTATCATTCATACGGTACGGTTATGCTGGTTAGCACTTCTTAACTAAGGATAACGTAAAAACGAATTATAATCTGTTAGGCCATTTATGTTTACTTGCATGTTTAATGTTATATTAGTACTTCATTTGGCTGATAGTTACTATACGATCATTGTATGTTATCGTGCATATGTATGATAGACATTATAAACCAATACACTGAAGCACAGCTTGAAAGACTACGAATTAAATTTTCAAGAGTTCGTTAAATTTTATTGTTAATAGGTGTTTCGAATTTCTGATAGATATTATGCTTGAATACTCGTTTACAGTAGGACAAGCAGAAGTGGCCTGGAGCGACCAGCAGTCCAATGCAAAATACACAGTTTGGCTGTATTAGTTAGGTTACGTAACAACCTATCGCGGGCAGACCGCAGAGCTGAAACTGAAATATACAATGCAATATACATCATTGATATCCACCACAATAGCGAACGTAATTACCAGGTCAAGGGGGGATCTATCGGAATACAAAGTACGGATTGGGGGCAGACCTCTAGTCGTAAAGTTAGCACAGCTGTTCGGGGCATCATTTAAGAAAATGGCCAGCCTATTCGAATCCTAAGCTAAATATCAAGCCAAAACGCCTTTCCAATGAACTTTACTGAACAGCCGTCTGGGTAAGGTTAGTGACTGAATTACTCCGTAAGTTTTAAAGTTTCAAAAACGAATCATTTTTTAAGAAAGAAACGTTTACAAAGAGGCCAAGCATAACACAATAAGGTTTAGTGTTAATCAATTTATTTTTGAAGCTACAGATGTCGATTCAAGGAAACGATTTATAACTAATATTTGAGATAGGTTTTCTACGGAAGATTGGAATCAACGCATTATTGCCTCAATACCTCTTCCTTTTTTTCACCTGAAGTTGAAACAAGGATTTGTAGACTTAGTGCAAGTTATAGTTACGCAAACGTAACTACTCAACAGCCGTCACAGCGTTCTTCATAGCAAAGTTTTTTTCTGTACTCATACCTGTCCAATACTAGCGCTTTCACTGCGTCTCTATGAACATTGTCAGAATAAAAAGTAGCGATGCTATTAAAAACGTTGATGGAAATAGATGTCTGCCCCTATATGTTAGTGAAAAACGTTAGACAGAACATTGCTACGCGAAGTATAATCGTCTCTTGGCAAAATTTTGGCCGTGAATAGATTTGTAGGGAGCTTGAATTGGTTGTACCCTTAGAATAATTACCCAAAGTTAGTACTGCAGATCGGTTTTAAAATGGTATTATCTCGGATTTTTGTCATTACACGGACACAAACCAAGTAAAGTATTGCTGGCTTCGTTGGACAATGATAGCGTCCTTGTCCCTATGTGGTGATGTAGTGATGTTTTTTTCTGTCTCAACCATTCGGTTACCGGAATACGTTCCCAAAGGGCGATGTTGCCTCCATGATCCAATGAAAGCCGATAGACTGTTGTGCATAACTGCATTACGTACGTATGAAGGACATAGTGTATGCGGCGACCATACAGTATGCGATTTGTCAAGGTATTGGCTTCGAAGAAATACAGGACTGAACAAGTCCTAATATTTATGAGCACGTCGAAAAAACGTCCGGTTACACAGAGGTTCGTTTTTTATTGTGATCATATATAATAATAACAACATCACTTACTTAGGTCAAAGTTAGATCGCTTCAGTACCAAGACAACTTGACCCGTGATATTCATTCATCCGTAAACATCCAAGTATAATCTGTCGTTGTATAATTAGTTTCCTGGAAATTACAAGTTTACTGCATAGCCAGACTTGAACAGAAAAAATACTAGACAATAGAACTTGATCCACGTTTGGGTCGTGCATAAGTTCGCTTACCTAGAACTTACCTACCCCATCTAAGCATCACATATTGACATATAAATAACGAAATCAACGGTGTGTACGTATCCTATTTTCATTTAAAGTGTTCATTTGTTGTCTCAGTAAACACCTTCTCTGAATAGATATCAATATTTCCCTAAGAGCTTGACTATTTTTCTTGCAAAAGAGATGAACTGGCCCTCTTTGTTAACAAGTTATAAGTAGAAAATATATATCATTTTAAAGTACAAACTAAGTTGGTCGTACTTTCAAGCAGAAATGTGTTATATATCGTTAATGGACTAACTAGAATAAAGATCCTAATAATAATAATCAACTAAATGAGTAGCGGTTGTGCGATATTTTCCTTTATATCGACACCAGCCCAGCTGACAGGCGCAGTTTTTCAATCGCCTAATTCAGATTCTATAATGGAAGCTGCTAAGGTGGATACTTCAGCGTACCGGCATAACCAATATATAATAATGGTTCCGATGGCTTGGGTAGTTTTAGGTGCTATACTTAGCGCAGAGGTTATCATCGCAGAAACCAACTGTGTGCAAGTTGTCATTCTATATTTACCTATATATATAGAGACATTCTATATATATATGTATATATATACATATATATATATATATATGCAGATTTGACTGTTCCATGAAGCATGAGTTCCAGAGAATGACGCAAAAATACGCTACATGATTACTTGAGACGTGCACTGCAGTTTAAAAATAAAGTACTCTAGCTTTGATTTGATTTTATCAGGTGTGGCTAAAGCAGTTATTTACGTAAACGGTAGGAAGCGTGAATAGGGTACTCAAAGTCGCTTTGAAATTTCGCGCCTTGGTACTTTTGTTGTGAGCGATTCATTAACCGTTTTTCTTTTCTGAAGCTCTGTAATATAATTCAGGTGGACAGTGAGCAGCAGCTATAGGTTATCTCCAGTTAGTGTGCATGTAAGCTTAAACAGAAGCTACACACGTATACTATGTCAAACCCTACTTAATATCAATACTAGTGCGACGGTTTCCTTTTACCTCATATGATAAAGAAATCATTTTTAAACGGTTTTTTTGATGCAAGTCTATGAGACTGGATGACCTATCATACCTTTGCGGTATTCTACTTCCTTCCTCTACGAGGATTTACCATAAGGGCAGGGCTTCCAGTTCTCTAACGGGACAGCTTACACTCAAGGACAGGCGCGTCCTACCCAGAATGGTATTGTTGCAAATACGATTGGCCACCAATAGGAACGCAACGAACAATGTAATTTGTCAGTCTCAGCCTTCCTTAGCGTGGCGGACCTCCAGAGCCGTCATCCAATTCCTTGGCTCGTTGCTCCAGCTTCCGATTCCCTGTCTGAACCCTCAGTGTTTTCTCGGGGCCAATCTATACCGTATGATCCATCCTACTTCTTGTAAACGTGAAGTATTTAAAAAGGCCCAGTGCCAGCTGAAGTAGGAACACTGCGGAGCAACAGAAGAGCTACTGAAATGCAATCGTTCAATTAGAACGGTGGGGAGCACCGGTTCAAGGTAGGAGATGCCAAATGGAAAATCCACCATTAGCAGTAACCATGATGAATGATAAACACGATATATGCACAAACTTCGTGTGTAAAACTTGCTTTACAGATATTCATACTTTTTGTTAGTATCTGCATGAGGCAGAGCGTCCAAACGAAAGCTGGGCGTTGATCAAATGTAAAATGAGGAGTATCAACAAAGTAATAGTAAATAGGGGAATTGACCTGAAGTCACAACTTATTAGATAATCTATGATAAATAGATGACTAAAATCGCCGCTACACAGATATTTTTATCCCTAGACAGCAAACGTATGATGAAATATGACGTCGTTCCAAACGTGTTCATACGTTGACGGGCGTAACCAAATGGACGAGCGAAAATCAGACCAGTAGATTGCGAATTCAACTCCACTAAGCAAGCTTAACCAGTTTGTAGAGATAAATACGATTTTGTTTCCTTATTTATTTATATATATATATATATATATACATATCGACGACTACAGAAAGCATAAACAATTATGGAACTGGTTGATTTTGCGCCGTCACCAAAAAACATGCCACAAGACTACTTGACTTTTTCGTAGGACAAAGCTATCACGGTCGACTATTGTCCAGCCGCAAAGGAGAGCCTAAATGGCGTCAATACTGTTTTCAGTTACCCTATTTCCTATTCAGCCTTAAAAAAGAAATTCACCAGAAAATTAAATGGATTCTAAGAAAAAATTTCGGAGAAGATCTCGATCATATTGTGACTTTTACTTTTGCTCATTTTAGAACGATTATCAACGTACTTTATGCAATCTATTTTGTTCTATTGCCGGCACAGAGTACCACTAATAGTGAAGTCACTTAATGTAGATGAAATAGAAGGTTTTTGTGAAAATTATTCCATACAATAGCGGCCATTTGTAACTAAATATAGTAATCGGCTTTCATGAGATGCAGAGTCCGAATGCGAAATAACAGAAAAAAAACTCGAGGTTAATAACGTCCTCACGACCTGGCAAAAAGCTAACAAAGCCCATCATTAAAAAATGATTCTGTTTATTGTCTAACACAGAAAAAAAAATTTCTTAGTGCCGGCCGGACTCATGTTTGTGGCATATAGAATAATTACACTAGTTTACCCATCGTTAAAGATTCGTTTTGTTTGTTAAGGCCCGTTTTATTAGAGGAGTAAATGACCACGTCTGCTTCATCATTTTCTACCATACATTGATTCTTGAATTTTTTCTTTTTTGCACATTTATTCTTATCGTTCTCCATGCGCTTCCTGCCCAAACGAAGATCGACACACGTGTCTTGTAGATAAAGTTTATAGATATGAAGCATAACACAACTATCTTTTTCAAACCGGACAATAGATAAAACTATACGCCTAGATGCGCGCGCGCGGTTACAAACGACGAGATAGCGTATGTTAAACACTGATGGTCTCACATTACGCTGGGTCGCTAAGTGGGTTTTTGCCGGCACAAATCGTTCCCACTCACAATATGCCCGTTCGCTCACTTTTCCACTGTATCATACTAACCAACGTTGCCGTCAACGAGGGCAAAAGGGAAACTGTCTAGCAGCATAATCCTGTCCAGTTAGGTACGCGAATCGGATATTATTATCAATTCTATGAATGGGCTCCCTCCCTGCATGGAACGGTGCTGGATCTGTGGCCCAACGGTAGGACAACTAATTCCGACAGCAGCAGCAGCAGCAATAAGAATCGATACTATTAGAGCTGATAGTGTAGTAGCAGTACCTGTAGTGCCCTAATAACATCACCGATTCACCTCGAGACTGGATACTTACGCTACTACGTCAGCACACTCTTTTTTTTATACTTCGCATCCGCCGTCTGACACATACCCTCGTATGTTCGTTACCTGTCTGGTCCTGCTCTTCGACCCTAAAACAGCTAACCACAGAATAACACGTACGTATAGCATATATATATATATATATATATATATGTGTGTGTGAACAGAAAAGTTCTATCTAAAGAAGCCTAGGTCGGTTAAACGCACTTTCAGATTAAACAGAGCAACAATACTTGGTCCAAACGAAATAGAACGAAGCTAAATTTAGGAATTTGCACGCAAACAAAAGCCTAAATCCATTTTTACCGCAGGAACTACTACCTATTGCCAAACCCAGCACGAACAGAGCTATTTAGATTTACAAGTAATTCTAGCGCAGCTCGCAGCTTCCATAGAAATATTCAGTAGGACTCAACAGCTGAAGTTGTAGGGTGTTTCAAGCTAAGGGGTTGCCATGAAGGCGATGCTGATTCTCGAGTAGAGAAAACCAAGTAACTGTTACACTTGATCTTTCGTACAGAAGAAGTCTTTATGTTTTCTAAAATCAACTTAGGTCCTTTTGCACGAGAGTTTTCCGTAGGTTCATGTAGAACAGTAGATCAATTGATTGTATCATCGGATACCGCATTCTAATATACTTGCTGAATAATCCCTCGCCTCACCGAATAAACCCGTTCCAACTATCAGCATTTATTGCACACGTACGTACTACACCACAAAGACATGGATGAACAGCAGTATGAGGCCAACGTATTGGTCAAGCGTAATAGCGAAAGCACTACGGATAAACATGGCCACCATACGGGAGTGAACAGGTCACACTTAGAAGGAATCCACATCCGTAGCAGATATGGTGGATGGCACGCCAAAATAAACACTCTATTTTCATAGGTGGCTGGTGTCAGACGACGTTTGAAAAGTTTAACAGGGCACTTTTCAGATGCAAGGTAGGTTCGCTAAGGGATTGTTGCCAACCTGAGATATAACTGTAAAACGCAACTCACTGAAATTAGGGTTATAAAAAGGTTTGATTTGTTTTCTGAAGCTACTTCTATTTACCAGAAATAGTTGGGATTAGTCATTGCGGTCGGCAATGGTCCCGCTTGTCAAATATACATGCGCTTATATATCTGCATAGACATATCATAGAACGAAGTGCTTCCGTGCTTTGTCTGTAAAGCTATGTTTCGATTCATGGTTTTGTTACGAAAAGACGCCCCGTCTCGAAAGAACAAAATTGAACAGGTATAGCAACGCTTTATGCTGTAAATTAACGATATTCTCTTTCTTACGATTGACGGTATCTAGCGTTGTACCAGGATAGGAGATTTTAGTTCTGGGCGTTTGTTTTTGCTGCTGCTATCGTGAGAGCAGCTTGCTTTGTCGAGAGTTACTACGTACTTCATTACACGTGCCCGGCCTGGGTAGCTCCTATACGATCAACACCATAATTTGTGAATAGTTTCACTGGATAAAAAGCGAGATCCGTGCTGAAATGCCGCCCTGGCATGTAGTTGAATCGGTCGCCCGGTTGATGTGATCTAGATTATACCCCTTGGTTTGTCTATTGCGAGTGACTCTATAGCTAATAATTGATAGAATTAGGGGTTCGTTCTTTTTTACAAACTGTTTAGGTTTATAGCGGTGCGCGTACAAAATGTTAAATATAACTATCATGTATTTATTGTCGTCAACCAGGAGCCACCAGTGGAGCAATGCAGTCCTGATCGAGTAACTGAAATTAAATTTCACATTTCATTCTATGAATCCCTTCTGTTCCGAATAAGTTCAGTCGAAGCGAACTTATAAAGTAAATATATAGAGCAGAATAGCATGATACACAAAAAGGTAGAAATAAGTAAAAGCCCCGGGTTCTGTCACCGTTTCCGGACTGCATTCATCTGCTGCCTCGTATTGTGCTTATCGCCAAAGGTACTATTATTTAGAGGTATCGTGGGTCAGCGGCTGAAATGAATTGCTCATATGTGTTAGTTAGCGTTCCCAAGAATTGTGTAGCCAGGCAGCCTGACGCAAAGATCCCCGTCATTTATTGGGGTGACGTTTAGCGGCTCCGTACGTGCGTATTCGACGGTCACCGATCGTACGCGATGAACTTCTATGAAGCTTTGCCCGTTTTTTCGGCATGCACTTCTAGCGGCGAAAGGTTCTCAGTGCTGAGCTAGTGCATACGACATTTTAGAAATTTACAAGCACTAAATCTGGCCATGTGAAGAAGCAAAACTTCATACAAACATTTCGTAACTAGGAGCGTTGACGTACGTATTTCTGGTATTTAAACGTTTCTAAATCATGGTAATTTCGAATTGGATCGGCATTTGAAGGCTACAATAATTTAGAGTTAAATTAATGATAGAATTATCCGCCTACAGTGGCTATTCTTTGTCTAATGCAATAGTCCTACCATTAACATTGCTCAATGATTTAAAAATTGTTTTCGACAAGTGATTGACGCCTTCGTATATTGGTGATTGATTTTTTTTCAGTTTTTCGACTTTTTCATTACTTGATAGAGAAAATTCAAAGTAAATGTATCTTGCTGTCAGTTATATGCCTGCTTATTATATGCCGGCATATAATTAAACAACGACGGCATCTTCAGTCATATACAGTTTTGCGTACGCGTTCACGCGGTCTTGCCTTGAAACCAATTGAGTGTACCTTTCTCTCAATCAATTAGAGACAACAGTTTATAAACAGAAACACAATAAGCTCAATAAAGTAAATTCATTCTGAACGTGTATTATATCTTGTAGTTCATCGGTTAAGAGAGAATTACGGGAACGTACGGAGATCAAAGGGAAAATGTTGTGCCTCTCGTTCAGCCGCTGCCCCGTGAATCGGTAGCGGAGTGCGGTTCCAAAACCATAGGCTCAGAACTCCCAAGAAAATTCTCGTGAAAAGTATCAAACTTTCCCTAAAACTTCAAAAGGCCTTTAGAAGTTCAAGCGAAGTTTGCCGTCCACAACGAATGTCGTTCATTATTCTTTCGCCATACACGCTATATCTATGTATTTTCATAGCTCGAAAACGATATAAAAGAGATATTGCTTGAAATATTTCTATGGTGGCGTCATAATTCGTTCTCTCTCCTATGAAGCTGCGCGGCTTGCCGAGCAGCCTCAAAATCGTGCATTGTCTGCACGTTCGTACATCATGCGTAGACACTTACAAGTTGTTAACTGATTTTCTAAGTTGAAGTTGTTGTTGTTGCTGCTGCTGTCGCTGTTGTTGCCGTGCAAATGTAGGGAGTACTACTTGCTGCGGCCTACTACGATACGATCCGGGTACCCGATCGTTTTCCCGATCGAAAAGTCCATATGAAGCTGCGGCTTTTTGTACGGTGCCCGCCGTCACCATCTGCGATAATAACAAAAACAACAACTAGCGTTAGGCTACAACCAAACGTTATTACATTGTTAGTTTTCATTTCATTTCAACTATTATCGATTTGGACGTAACGCCCTCGTATAGGCCGCTTAGTTTTTTCCTTTTGTTTCCTAGCAAAGGAACGTACATTTTTCAAGTTTTTCAGACTGTAAAACTTTTCAGACTATCAAGATGTGTATCGATCGGAAATTTGGTGCGATTCCAAACCGTAAAATGTGCATTGCAATTTGGGACCAATCTAGAGGGCTGAGCCTTTATTTCAGATTCTGTTGAACGTTTATTGAACGACAAAGGAGCAAAGTAACTAGCTCAGCTTTCCGCCACAATTTCGCCTGTTCCAAAGTCATATTTTCTATTGAGTTACGTTTTATAAAGATCATACAAAGAGTTTTATAATAAGACCACCCTGAAGGCAGTATAAGGCGGGTATATATGAAGCCCTACGTTTCGGGCGCGAATACAACCGGATGCCACCAATGGTATATCCTAAAAGGAGCAGAACATACAGGTAGCCTCAATTTACACCTCAGTGTCATGGGAAAATTGAGTTAAGGCATCGTAGTTTCGCGTTCCTGATTCATTTTGAAGGATATCTCACGACTTCATTGGCATAACGTATCATTTAGATAAGGCGATAAAGCGATGTTGTTAAGATATGCATGATATTGCGAGTAATCACGAGTTGGATTAAATCTACTACGGGTAATTATGTGTATAGAAATCACCCATAACAGTGATAGCTACACAGGCCTTATTGAGTTAGCCTGGTTCTACTGTACCTTCTGATTTCGTAAACAAAACTCAGCTTGTGAATCTGATTCTGATGGACGGAATTATTCGAAGCCCAGTTTCGCCCTGCACGGTATACGGCATTTCGTATGGATTTATGCTAAACGCATTCTTGCGTCACTTAAAAATGATTAGAATTACAGCCCTTTCTATGAGGAAACGAATTTTATCGTTAGCTTTGTTAGATGCCTAACCTTTGTCCTTAGTAGCCTACATAGCCTCCAGCTTATATAACCCCCAAATGGTGCAGCCAATGATATAGGTGTTCTCGATTGATATTTTTTTCGAAATTAATCAATGTATAATTAATTCCGCTTAAGTCACATAGTAGAATTTTCGGAAAATTGACCGGTACAATTTTTTTCTTTTCTATTCTATATAAATATATTTGGCTCTTCTTCTACATACTGTGACGTTTTCGAAAGAGATTTCGATGCAACTTGTGAATTTTTCGTAAATAACTTGACGGAGAAAAATTGCTAGTAATGCAAAAACTAAAAAACGAAAAAAAAAAAGGAGCCGAAATGGTCACCTTTTGTAAGTGATATTCTCGTGAAAATCTGTGAAGCATTTAAGTGTGAACGTCGCTTAACATGTTACCATAGACACTACGTAGTATTTTTTTTAAATGTTCAATTTTCTCAATCATATTACGTTTTTTTTTTTTTTTCAAGGAAAAGCTGTAAGTTTTGAAGCCCATCGATGTTTTCACTCGGTCTACGTACTTAGCTTTTCCGGCCCTCTAAGATTTGCACACAGTATTGAAAATTAGGGATCATTTCATCTTGCGGTAACGAAGTAGGCGAAATTGTATAGATAGGCACACCTCAGTCGTAATAAGGAGGCGGAACAAATGAAGCACTGAACGTCTACAGTATCACTAGAACATGGTAACGTAATGCAACGAATTAATGTAACGCAGTAAACTTACGGAATGACAGAAATAATGAAGTCAGTTTTCTGAAGCAGGGTAATGAGATCTCATAGCATCGCTACGGAATAACTCAATATCGTCACTGGGATAACTCGAACGGAATAGCAGTGATTATTTTAATAAGATAATTAAAGAAGTAGCCTTGAAACGCTTCGCGTTCCCGGCGATCAAATTGGTTTTGGGCTAGACCGGTACACATGGCAGGATCGGGCCTGGGTAATATGGAGCAGATATAATGAACAGCATCAAGCTGAAAATTTACAGTCAGCGCTAAGTGGATAGTGAAGAAATACGGTTCTCTCAGTTACCAGCTGGGTTAGATGGCGACACTCGCACGGTCTCGATATTAATAATAAAAAGCTATGTACTGCTCGCTCAAAGAAAAAAGCTGTTCAATCGGTGTTTAATGGCGCCAAAATTGCAATGGGAACACAGGAATAATATATATCAGAACGAATAGATATTTGTTGTTAGATTTTTCTTTCTATTCTTCTAGAATTCTGTCAGTCATACAGTAAAACCTAATGCGAGAGATAAATTTGTTTCCCAAAAACAAGTCATACAATGTTCTAACGGCTGACCGCCAAATATAAATATACAGGTTCGCTATTCAATCACTTGACTCTCTGACGCTAATCGTGTGGCTTGAAGCGTTTGTTTCTTGCGTTTTGCCCGCGCATTTCAAAACTTTCGATGAGAAAGTTTCTATACGCAGCACTCGACATTAATGCTAATGGCCAGGTTTTTATGGTGAGAGCGGAACATTCACTAGTGATACCTCACTAACGCTTAACAGCTTGTTCTACCACCATCGAAATCAATGGGCAATGTTTGTTCGAAATGTATCATTAACATAGAGTTCGACTGCGTTGCTTACCGGTGACAAGAATAAATTCAAAAAACCATGATGGCATAACAAACTTCAGCAAAATACTTTTTTTGTTTTTCGCTAAATGATTGCGGCTAGTTTCTAATTCAACCGTACACAATCACTATCGTTCAATTTCGCGTATCGCCGGTTTTGGGTTGAATTCACTAGGTGAACCCCTTCCCCGCAAGTAAATCGTCACGACGTTAATACTTTCAACCTTTTCCACCGCTGGGAACTAGGGACGTCTGTATGAAACATCTCTAAATAGTCATCTACGTATAGTACGGACTTTATCGGTCTGGCCGTAAAGGATGGTTTGCGACATCACAGGAGACCCTTACTCGTATTATCCACCAATCACCTGCTGCGTCTAGAATTCATCTGTGACTGCTTAGTGTTTGCGATAGGTGGAAATAACGAATGCATAGTAATTGGTAATTCTAATTTATCTAGTTTTGGATTTTATTAACTGCCTGGTATCTCTTGTCTGAATAGCCAGTCATAATGTTGGCCATTCGCACCTCCTCGTCGTGTGTACGCGTGCCGCACGGTGCCTATATAAATACAAAGGTGGTTTTGTTTGAATGTCGTTTTATAGAGAAGGTTGTTTTTTTTATTGGAGGTACTGCATCCCAAATAGAAGAGCTGACGTTAAACAGCTCGTCTTGTCAGAGCGTGTCTCCGATATCTTGTCAGAGTCACAGAGGAGCTCATAGAGGCAAAGATAATCAGAAATGTAATACTTTGGCTAGTGTCGGCTGTTTAAGTTTCGTTCGTTTGGATGTACTTATTATGCCTACTTCTTGTACCAGTATTGCACCCAACAATTACTTGTGTTTGCGAATGCTTTTCCTAGCAGTCGCCAGAAGAAGGAAGCGACTATGTAGTGAGCCATTTGACTTCGTTTGGTCTCTCACTGGTATCTACAAAAGCTATCACTGCCGTCTACGCAAATTTCTTAGTGCTGCTAGAATTACGTTAAACTATAGATCCTGCCTTCCCTTACTCAAATAGGTCAAATAACGTCATCAACGATGGCCAAAGCGCATTGCTAGGCACTTGAACAGGAAGCTGCTCAGACAGAGGTACGATATACTCGCTATAGCACAAAGGCGCTATCGTCGGTTGCCTTATCGTAAACAAACAACGTTGAACAGGACAGGGTGTGGGAGGCAGTAGAAAACATACAAACGCGACGTATGAATCACGAGCAGGACATGCAACGGGTCCGTCCCGCAACAGGGACTGGGGACAGGGATAGACAACACTGTAACATATACATGTAAGTGTATGTGTACGTATGTATGTGTTTGTACACATTTGCCATTGGCGTTTTGCTGCATTATTCTACGGAAGACTGAATATTGAGTAAGGTGACAAAGGCATGAAAAGCAGATGACGCCAAAGACGCTGTGACCTGAAGGACACAACCGAACCCGTTATACTGTGCCGCGCAATCTTATGAACATTATAAATGGTAGTGAAGCACGGCAATATTGCTACTACTTAGATTCATCTCTGATTCTGTATCGTTAACAAACATTCGTATGAACAAAATTTTATACTCACGACCTTTAATGCCAGTTTTAACCATGACAACACTGAAACACTAATATAACTATGATGCCCAGCAGTGGGTGGGGTCGGTAACAATGGGTCTAGCTAAAAAAAACTAACGTCTTATGTGAAACTACAATCGTTAGCCATGGGTTGCCGTCTAAGGTTTGTTTTGGTGCTATACTGGCTATTCGTAACTCTCGCTTTATGTTTATTTTATTTCTACGTTATCATAATGGAACAGAGACTTTGAAATGCACTACGGATAATACCAATATCAAAAATAGGTTTCAAGGAGCTAAATTATTAATAATAAATTAAATTATTAATATTAAATTATTACCACTCCATTACAGATCAAGTTCAACCAGTAACTTCTGTCTGATATCCATTCGAGGAGATAAATAGATGGATAATAATGATTTCAATTCTTCATTTTAATGGGGAATTATAATAAAGATAATAATGATAATGGTAAACAAGCGAATAACGAGGTCCGTTCAAAAGCGGACCATGTTTATTTTCTACAACAACTAGTTTGACCGCCAAATCTAACAGGGAATAATTGTATTTAAGAGATATTGTTCCTGGCCATTTTCGGACGACATATGTACTATAACATATCTCCTCTCGTATAACTGGATCGTATGTGAATGCTCTATGTCAGTATAAGTTAGGCACAACGATCGGTTTAAAAAAATTTAACTTCTCTCTCTTTCAATGTTCCAACTTGAAACCTAAGCAGCAATATGGAGCATTGCTGGAAGAAACACGAACAATTTAGTCGTTAGATCCTTCGGGTAAGAGTCGTTCATGTTCAGTTGCAAATGATCTCGTCTCACAGTAACCATTGCTTAGTTCTGACATTTTCCCTAGCTTACTCGCAATGGTGGCGGCATTAGTTTTTAGATAGGCGGCGCAGTATAACGTTAAAGCCTTACTGCAGGCCGTACACAGCTACGGGTAAGAGAGGCGACCTTTTAACCTTTGACTAGGTTTAGTGCTAATAAAACAATTGGGTTTAGCTTATTGCTGTCGAACGGCGCACTTTTTCGGAAAGTGTGCCTAAATACATTTACTCGTCTAATTTATCGACTGTTTCCTTAGATAGTAGCACCTCTACGTAGTACATATCGTTAGCTGAACTTCTCGTCGGCGGACCAGCACGTATCAACTATAAACTTGGATGAAGTTTAATTTCTCAGATAGTTTATGCGGAAGTGGAGTTTGCGAACAGTATTTACCGGTGTTGATCATTAGATCATCAACTGAAAAGACAACTTTTTTGAAATGCTACATAGATATACGCTTTCATGAAGATATTTTCGACAGGAGTTCGACACTGTGACAATAAAACAATACGAGCCATCTATATTTGCCTAATTTCTGTGAGTAAGCTATAGGGACCCAACGGAAGTCAGTTCTAGGGTCGCCACACGTTGCTATACGTAGAAGTAAAAAATCAATGTTCTAGGTACTTTACGGCTGTGCTTGCGATATGTCGTATTTAAAAAAACGACTAGATTGCCTTCAGTGTCTAAGCCTGATGCTTCTTTTCATATCTACCGACACAACATGTGATTTAGTTCTCTGAAGAAGTTCCGACCTCATCAGCTGCTTGTCCCTTTAATAGTATTTATCACATATGTTTTACGATTACTTTTTTGCCTAACGGAAACGCCCTTCCTTTTGCCCTCCTCACCTGGCAGTTTTCACAGTAGCATTCAGGGCGACTCCAAAGTTCAAAGATGTAAGGTGCTCAAGCCGAGCATTGGCCGGAAAAATGTAACCCGCCGCCTTAAAATCCTGCGACGATTTCTATTGCAAACGAATTTTTTCCGCATTTACTACCCCGTGAACCCTATGCATCAGCAACAACCTTTGCTATACGTAGTTGCTTATACAGAGCAGACATCGTGCAATGTTGTTATCAAGAGCTCATTTACATCGGACCTATAAGTCATATTTAATACTAGTGGGGCTGGCCCGTATGGCAAGGTGGTACACATATTGAAGCAGCCGATATCTCATATACGATATTACGTATAACTTGTTGCTTTCTTGCGTCAGATCTCTAGACACCCTGCGGTGTGGCTTAATTGAGGGGATCACTCGGCGGGTGTAAGCAGGCCAGCGCGGGCATCAGTCAGGCCTGACAAGGGCCGTCGGATCCAACCAGAGACAAGGCGACCTTTGTAAAGAGGTCAAAGATACGCGCGATTGGAAAAGGCGACAGAGCCCGCTGTCAAAATATATAGTCTATGAGATACTCCCACGAAAACGAAATGCGCTTAAAAGCTCATAAGCCAAATAGGTGACTTTGGATGAAATAGTCGTTACGTTTATGATGATTATCACTCATCACAACGACTTATCTGTGTGTCAGCGAATAGCCTTAACTTTATTCGTAATTAGAGTTACCCCAAGTTACCTGTTTCAATGGAAGCACTTGTTTTTAAGCAGTTCCTTTCACGAACCACATTTACGATGATCAGTTATTTAACTAGACTATGTTCAGTAGATTTGCGGATACAGTGACAGGTTTAATGGTGCGTTGAGCGCTTAACACAGAAAACGTTTGATTTAGGTTCTGATATATATGGCCAATAAGTTTTCTTTTGTAAAAGGCGAGCTAAAGATTTTCTGTCTAGATTTTCTTTTGGGTTCAGAAGTTTTTCATTGGCAACGGAATCACTAACCGTACATAGGCGCCTGGCAAACATGAATATAAGTATAGTTTACGATTTAATGACTTAACAGAAAACGGAGCTTCAGTACTGAAAATGCAAATTGGCGGCTTTATGTATAGTGTTACGCGAGTAGTCTTTTACAAATCATCTATAGGACTACGTCTAATGTACCTAAAAATGAATTTCTTTCGAAGCCATTTCAGATGTATATTGCTTTAATTCGACGGCTGTTGTTACTACGTTGATTTTAGGTAGCAACAATATAAACTCTAAGAAAAATTCATAGCGACGGAGACTTGCATTGCTTTATCACCCTACAGTATGTTAAAACAATGCTTTCCTCGGCCATGAGCGACTCTGAGAAACGCTGAATGTCACGTTTCCACGAAAACGTCGACCTGGACCGATGTAATTGTTTTAAACAAAAACAGAAATCATCATCGTCATCCACACATAAATCATACAACGATTGTTGCGCCTCTACAATTTCATCTATAATTTATTTTAATTAGTACACATGTCATAATGACTGGCGTTGGTTATTTAGCGAAGATTCGTAAAGTCTGTTAAAAGGGTTTTCGTGCACCACCGTTTACATGCAGAATATATCACTTTTTCCACTTCTGACCCAGCATAAGCTACACATATTTATGTCAGAAGCGTCGTTTATCACGTGTTTTAATATACTTAGTGTCAATTACAGAAGACCAAATTTCCGCTATCAAAGTTCTGAT
The DNA here is from genome assembly GCF_002532875.2 of Varroa jacobsoni. Lineage (NCBI taxonomy): Eukaryota > Metazoa > Arthropoda > Arachnida > Mesostigmata > Varroidae > Varroa > Varroa jacobsoni. The sequence goes on from NW_019214123.1 coordinate 220,543, forward strand.
AGCTGATTCAATAGAGCACACGTGTGACGCCTGCAAATATTAAGGTAAATTTATAATCCCGTCTACATTTCTGTGCAGGTATTCATTGAATTCGGGCTTTTCACGGCTCACCTTCGAGCAGGCGTCGGCCGCCCGAGCACATGGTCGAAGAACGCTTTTGCCCAGCCGCTCGCAAGGGGGATCACTGCCAGAAATCGTAATCTACTTATTTTCGAGGAAATTCGAAAACTGATAATTTCGTCGAAGGATTTGTTTGTCAGAGTACCAAATATCATTAATTCGGAGTCTTGTTCTGTCATTTCTTGAAATAAGCAGATAGACAAACGAATAATAAAGCGATCAAGTTAATAATTTCGGTAACCTAGACAGTCTTGCTAATGGAAGCCTATTGCTGAAAGGTCACCAGCATCCCCTTTGCCTTCCCACACACATGGGAAAATACTCAAGATTAGCTATCTGTAAGTACGTGTATTCCTCAAAATACGTACGCTTTTTTTTCTAGCAAAAACAGATTATTACGTGTCGACCTTGATAAATGAACCAAAACGACCATAGCAGTCGCTTTCATTTCCTTTCCTTTCGGCTAATTTTACACACACACACACACACACACACACACACACACGAATAGTCGACTTGTTACTGCCTGCAATTCTGGCGAGAGCATTTCATTCAGTTTCCTAAAAAAGCATAACTAGGTAACATTTTGAACCGCCATTATTTTCTTACGCGGATCTCAGATCTCATTCAACTCTGGTAGCCTTTTTCCACCGTTCGAAGCAGCAGCAGCAGCAGCAGCAACTTCATCGAGATTATTATAAATACCTTGTGGACGCTTTCCTTTTTGAAAATAATATATATATATATATATATATATATATATGTATAGCCCATGTAAAAAGCTAATACTCCTTGCGTGTACGTTCGTCGTAAGTGGATTCAGGAGAAATGATAAAAATAAGGATTCTATGCGTGAACAAATACGCATAATCAAAACGTGTACAATTCTGCAATGTGATTCACTCTGCGGCCAGCTTTGAGTAGCTGGGTTAGCTTCTTCGCAGGAAGTGGCGTGTGGGCGAACTGGGCGTACAAGCTTCTGTAGTTCTTCAACGTATTGAGTATAGTTCCGCTATCGTGGAATCTCCGTTTAGCTAGAAGGTCAGGTTTTGATAGATGGCTGTGAATATAACAATACATATACAACATACGGTTAATAAAGTTATATAAGTGATGCATGTTTATTAATGGATAGAAGCAGGCAAGTGAATTATTGATCGGGAAGCCATCAACAATCTCAGCTCGTTCTTGACGAAAAGCTAGTTCCGGGTAAGCGTGGCTAGTAATAGATATAGCTTGAATGCGGGCGTAGATATACGTCTACGGCTTCATAAACACAACTGTGAGATGCTCGTTCCTGTCAGCCAACGGGAGAACTAAGCCAGTCGGGCTGTATATACAGACGAGCGCCTAACGGCTCGTGGCGTTCAATGTCCAAGGATCTAGTAAAACTGCTATACATATATATATGTCATTTATACTAGATAATATGGGTCACGTCGGGTCAGCATTCTCGGAAGAAACAGCTTACGAATGGCTCTATCCCTTTGGTTCGGCAAATGTCGAAGCGAAGGATCTCGTAATGTGATTGACAATTACGAAGAAAGTCGATAAAATTATTAAGAACAAAGTAAAATTAAGGGACACCGTCACGTGAATAGTCATAACATAGCGGAAAAAAAGCTAATCATTGACCAGCAAACAGTTTGGAACCATTTCATGAAAGCTGGCTACGGAAACAGAAGCCTGACCTTTCGCTGCCACACCAACTGACGCAAAATATTTTACAGGATTGCATTTGTATCTGCGAAATTTTACAAAAAAAAAAAACGCAACGAAGCCGAGCCATGTCTGGAGCAATTGATCACGGGTAATGAAAAGCGGATCGATAATTATGTGCAGATGAAAGTACGTACGCCACAGTCCTAGCAACGTCTGCACTGGCGCCAAAGAAGGTGACGCTATGCGTTTGCTGGGACCGGAGAGGAATCGTACGTTTTGAGTTGTTGCCACCCAGCAGAACGATTGAATCGAACCTCTGCTGTTGGCAACAAACAGGAGTGCAGCAAGCTCTTTGGGAAAATCGAGCGGAACTAATGAGGAGAAAAGTTCTTATCTACCAGCATGACAATATAGGGCCATGTACTCCTTTAGCAATCCTACAAAATCGCGAGAACTTAGATTAGAAGTTCTAACGTATCCGCCGTATAGCCTATATTTTACATCACTACACTATCGTGTGTTTCGGTTTCTGTGGAGGGTGATTTGTCATAGTTGTCACTTAGAAAGCGGAAAAGCTTTTCAGTGATAAAACTATGATTTCAGCTGAAAAAATGTCTCATTAATAACAATAGCCCATATTAGTTTGGTGATATTATTTTATAATGTTTAAAAAAATTGCCTTCGTTTTGGTTCGAAAACGGTCAGTGCTTTCCAACAACCTATTATATTTGTAATAGGATTACTGCAGGCTCAGTAGGTGAGTGCTTCTTTGCATAGCGTTTTATCAGGTGGTTGCCAGTGCGAATTTAGCGCAGTGCGATTGTTGGTTCTGGTCGAACGACGTCAATGATGTCCTGAAGAGTCTTTCTTGACTAAATAGTCTATCGGGGCCGCTCGTAAATTTCAACGGGCAGGTAGGCGGCCATTACTATGTATCTTATGCTTTATTTACGTCGTAGAGTGAGCGATAACAACAACATTGTTGGTCACTTCCGAGAATTGTTGTAGAATAGTCGTAAGTTTGGTTCTGTGTGGTAGTAACTAGTGTTATTAAGGCGGTGGATTCTCTTTAGATCAATTTGCTAGTTGTCACTTCGTCGTTCAAGTATTGATCTTTTCTATATTTTTACTTCAGGTGGAGCACAATGGAAATCGACACTTTCTTATATCAAATTGGACAAATTCTTAGGTTAAGTTGTCCCGGGATACAGACGGAAGGACCTGCTACGCAACTAGCACGTTGGGAATATTGTAGTCTCGAGGACAATATGAAGGTATCGTACTACGCAGTGCCTTGGCAACGGCTCTGCCAGCTTAAGGATAAATAAACAAAATTCTTATATACGACCTTAGTTTCAATACACTTTAACCACTCGCGTTGTTGTTAATCTGCGACATAAATTGAACAATATACCTTGCTTAAATACAAGTCAGGTGCCATTCTAAATATGGGGGTTACTTCGACCTCTACCATTCTACATCAGAAAATCTTTGCTGATTGGCGACTGCAAAATCCGATGGTCTACGATAGATTTCTAAGTGATTTGTACTTAATTGCAATGTAAAATGTTACGCGAGATTATCGCGACACATTGTCGAGTGTTGATCCTTATGTTGGTGCTTCAAGGGAGTACATGACAGTTTAAGAAAGCTCTGCTCCATAGGGAAAAACAAACGTCGAAAAATGCTGAGCCGAACAGCCGATCTTACTACTCACCATTGGCCTTTAAGGCTGCGCTTGAATCTCAAATTGTGCTTCCAAATCTTTAACTGGGTTTGCGTGATTTTCGCGGCAGAATAGGAATCCCTATTCTAAATTCGCTATCTAGCAACGGGTTTTCTGATTGCCCCATATCGAGTCGTTGTGAACAAGCACTAATTTTTGTTGTGGGTCGATTCAACCCGATTTGGGTCTGCGGGTGCATGCATCTGAGCGGGCACTATTATTTTAAGATATCATCATTTTGTACGTGGAATAATTTGTTGTCTTGTTTCGTATTAGGAAATATAGGAGTATTTACTTCGAACAGATGCTACTTCGCCACGTTCTACAGTTAGTTATGAAAGGATTAATGTTCGGCGTATAGATAAACTTGTGTCATTAAACTTATGTCACCAAGTCATTTAAAAACTGTAGACGTTATAATCGTTGTATTGTGTTAAAGAGCCAGACCTCCTCAACTTACAAATTTAGAATGTTTTTATTATTTATTTCATCGACGACGGTTTCTGAGCGCAGTTGTCGTAAATTTTTCACGTTCTAATGCCAGTTTGTTTAGATTTCATTTCTGCTGCGGAACGCTCAACTCCGTTGTCACGCAACCTTCGTATGTGCTTCTCTGACATGGTTTCATTTCTTTCTTGCTCTGCAAATACATTCTAGTGGAAAATCTCAGTAAAAACATTACGTGGGTATCTGGATTTCGTCATGCGGCTTATAAAAAGATCTCATGTTATCAGCTTCGCCCACATTTCACCCATCTCCGGGATCAGACCCACAAATCACAAAGAGCTATCAAAATAAACTTACTATTATTAGTACAAAAAGCGTCATTATTTCGACGCACCGGGAGAATACAAATCCCTAGTGAAAAACTGGGTGATACTCTATCAATCGTTGTCTGAGACGCAATGTAAAATGTACAGTTTAAAGGAAAGTGGGCCTTTCGTTTTCTGGCAAGTATCAAAGTCGTGTGAGACAGAGGTGAACGTGGCCACGCTGGCCCCGACCTGCTTGGCCCCGACTTGCCAGTTTTTCGTAATACTATTAACTGAAGATTTAGGCTGTTTTGAGCGAAGCTTCATGGCAGGTGGCACTTTAGTCAGTGACCATACTAGCGGATCAAAGCGAATCACACATTGAAATAGACGTGTCATTGCTCCCCACTGGTGTGTATACAGCACTGAATCCGTTGCTTAATAAAAAAAAAGTTGTAAATCATGGCAAATAAGCAGCGGTTTCAATGTTTCTTCAGTAGAATTCAAAGTGTTGCGAAGTTATTTGATTTCCGATAAGGATATGTAATAAGCTCGCTTATAGGTATCATCTGCTTAAGTTTCAGTGAGGACCTGCTTATGGCTTAACTTTCTGGTTTTCGTTAACCCTTTAATTTGCGGTTCCGTAGATTCTAGAATACAAGACATTGTTAACGATGTCCAGTCAACGTAGGACGAGAACAAGTCAAAGAGCTTAACGCAAATCTGTTCTAGTTCATCACGATAGAGTTCGCTTATCGCTAGAACTATGTACTCGGTTGGTTATATCCGTACTATAACAGGTCCTCGCTACGATACTAGCACGGTATCACGTTGTCATACTGGGCTGATGCCTTCGAGGTGATATGCACCTCGAGAGTTTTCCAGCAGATTGCCAACTTGTTTGGCATAGAACAGTCGGGTATCTCGAAGTACCGAAGTAAGGCACTTGTTACTGGTAATAATCGTTTCGAAGGGCCACTAGAGAATACTGGTTTTATTTAAATGGAGCGCTAAACAAAGGCTCCACATGAATCTGAGGAGTGTACGTTTGCAAAATCGGTGTTTTGTTACTTCGTCATAGTCCGTAATCCGTTAAAAGTTAGACGGTCAACAAAATACTACTTCCTAAAGCTAGGTACGTGCATCCCTGAGTCTACTCAGGACTTACGAAGTGTTGGTTCCACATATTAGTGGTCGAATGATTGCAAATGATTGAATGCATCGATGAATTGCAATGATTGAAAGCCAAAGATTTATTTCTTTTTACAACGTTTATTATATCCTGAAGTTTCCCCTTATCGTCACAAGTAGTAAAGACATCGACGCCGGAATTTTTCTTGCCATCCTGTTGGCGAACTATTTGTGGAGTACCATCCAACAAGCCTCAGCTTTAAAGAGAATTCTTGATATTGATCTACGTGGCGCAATACCGTCGATATACTTACAGGCCGATACCGATAGGGTACTAACAGACGGTTTAATCTACTGACGGATTAAAGATCGTGAATAAATGTGCCCATCTACAGCACTTACTATCTCTAACAATAGGTCATCATATTGCTGAGGTATGCTTTGGAGTTACGAGTATATCAACTCGTAGTTTTCTATAGCAGACCTAATTTTCCAATTAATCACAAAACAGCGGTTGGCGCAGGACCCAAAAACACAACTTACAACGAGCGCCGAACGTGGACCCGTACGACTGAGTGTATTGTCTACCGCACCTTGACGTTCTGCGGAGGTCGGGAATAGACTTGAGAAACAGGCTGTTTTATTGTTTCATTGAACCCTTACAAAGCCTAGACTTTCGTCAAGATGCAACCGACCAGCTGCATCTCTTCTCAAACCACCAAAAATCCTTGTCAAAAATACAAAATTGCCCATTGTTTAAGAACCATAGTGTTTCCGTCTAAGACTGTTGAAGATACTGAGGTCGTCACGTCATGACCGTTATGAAATGGATAAGAAGAACAACACACCGAAAGCAGAATTTTTTCATGGCAACTGGATGAGATTTTTTTTTGCTTCGGCCGTGCCGAAAGTGGTCACGCAGACGGCGATTCATAAGATCGAGGAGAACAACACCCAGGACAACCGTGACGTCAGACGTCGTCAGTTTACATAGTTGATAGCTTCCGAACACTTGTGTACCAGAAAAGATGCTAGGGAATAAGAAAACCGTTATATGCAAGATTCAATCGGCTGGTGCCTGCAATACGAAAGGGCCCTTATCGGAGTCATCGGAAATGTTCAGCTACTTTGATTTCCATCCGACCCGTCAAGAAGTTCATTTTCGGCGCAGTCGAAACGAACTTAGCTGGATGCGTCAATAGAGTATTAAAGAGATAGTTCCCTTCATTATTAGTTTAAAATAATTAATCATATAATAATCGTTAGTAAATTTCAAAAGCATTTTTCATATAAGGGTCTAGTAAAAATAAGCAGGACAAAGACAATTTTGCCAGAGCTAATTCCTCAACTAAATCTCTGCTGGAATCGTTGTTCCGTGAAACAAAAACGGTATTATTGTAAATAACGATAGCCCATTTCTTATTAGATTGTTACAAGCGGATCTAATGGACTTTGCAATGGAATAACTTTTGAACTAGAGTGACCTTTTAATGTGTTAGGGGCAGTCTCTTTTTCTACGCGCTTATCATAGTGCTCGGTTAAATTCTAGACAGCCTTATACCCACCATTTGCGTTTCCATATCTGATTCCATTATGGTGTTTCGAAGTAAATCAACGAGTTAGATGTGCTCGCCCATAACCTACCTTTTCAAAGCACGGAAAGCCTTGTAATCACATGGACTTCGACTGGGAGGACAAACGGATTGAAGGCAACGTTCGATACTTTTTTGCTCAATTCAAGAAGTAACTGAAGCATGGCGATGAGATCTAACATTGTCACCAAGACTACTTTCTTTCGATTGTCGTGCCAACAACTTATGAGCATCTTAAACTTAATATGGTGGGCGGTATTCATTGTCTTGTCTTCGATGATTATCTTATAATAGCAGATACCCCAAATGCCCATTGCAATCACATTGGTCCAAATTGACATGCTACCGCTACCGAACTCGATTGCCTTCCAAGGTTCCTCTTCGGCTGGCGGTAGAGATTAAAGTGCAACTTGTTTACGGCGACTGTATGCTCCAGGCCGGTTTTTTGTGTCGCAAATTGTACGCAGAGTACACCATATATCCATTACCAACTGAATTGAGTCAATGGACGCATTTTTGACTCCGTTTTTTAGTATGCGGATCATAATTCTGTACCATGTTACGTATGTAGTCCCAGTTTTGGCCGAGGGAACACTTATACTCCTAGCTCTTTTTTGACAAAAAGCCTTCTCGATTGTAGCAATGCATCTTTATATTTCAGGCCGCAATATAGGGTCATTTTTTTTAACTGGTCTTCAACACTTCAGTTTCCACCATTGACACACTGTGCTGTGCCTTAAGGTCTCCTTGCCTTATGACTCTATGGATCTTCGATGAATCTTCCGAGCGCTGTCGCTTTCAAGGAACAAAACCTTAACCCCTTAGCGAGATCGAGAAAAGAGGTTTTTTTCTTTATTTTTTATTTTTCCTGAAATGTAGTCAACTAGTTTTCATTAGCAAGTTTCTCGGTCATTAGAGCTGTTCAATTTCAAAGTCCGCCGGATTCGCTTGTAACAGCGGATTCGACTTTGTAAAGCCACTCGGGTAAGGTTTTACAATTGATAACTCGTCTCACCTAAGCTAAGTAAATGTTTCTTTTTTTTTTTTTTAATAAGAATAGTGACTAACCTATATTAGTTTATACCTATATTAGTATAAAAAAAATACGTTTACAAGGGGAAAGAGTTTTATTTGAGTGAGTCACGTCAGGCGGACGCAGACCTATTGTTAACATCACAGATAAACAGAAAACATCTTTTAACGGCTTGTTCCCTGCGATCCTCTACCCCAACGAATAGTGAGTTAACTTTAACTTTTTCTATACGTATATTAATATGTAAATCTTATTGCTGTTTGAATTGTGCTGTCAGATGATATCTGGGCCGTCTGTTGAGCGACACTGTGAAGATGAGAGCGGCCCATTCAAGGTCATCGACTCGAGTTAACAAAGGGTCATCCGAAGGACAACGCTCTGTATCGAAGCAATTGTCCTAAGCAGAATGGGTTACCACACGACTCCATACAGCATTAGCTCATGCAAATACTATCGCACCGGACTGAAGTGTATTCAAGTGACTTGTTTCATACATCCATTTTGTGTCGGTATCATAACAACATATCTAAGTGAATTGTCTTTGATCAGACACGCCGCCTATATAGATATATAATCGTCTTATTAGTAATTTAGCAATGTATAGCACTTCTGAATGGCCACGTCGATACGGTGTCATTTTGCCGGCGATATTCCAAGCTCTCTCTTAGACTGCTTATTTGGGCGGCCAATGTTCTACAGGACGACTTTTATCTTAGAAAATTTCGAATCAGGCCACATACTGCAAATATATACACGCGTACGTATGTGTTCATCTTCGTTTGGTATAACCTGATTAATAAAATGAATGCAGTTTGTACATCCACTATCTCCTTATACAGCGGGTTACGCGGTGGGCGTTCTTACGTATCCATCATTTACCACAGAAGCTGAATTTAATCTTATTAGGCGGTTTTACTATGAAGATGTACAGCATCAAGGTTTCGTAGCTGAGTAAATACATGAGGCCAATAGTGTGCTATTTTAAATATGTATTTTAAAAATTTTTTCGCACAACCGAAAAAAAAAAACCGCACAAATATTCTTATTTTTTCAAAGTTATTACAATTCAGCTGTAATATATCAATTTTCACTATGATACATTTGTTCCAATGGCGTTAGATATCTTCGTTCCTGTAGTACTGGACCAGCCGTCCACTCGGCATGAAGATAAAACGAGGTGTAGACACGCCTTGCCTTCTTCTGAGTGCCAGCCCTCTGAAACATTGCCTAATCTTCAGAAAGCAAACTTAAAACATTCAATTACGTATTGCCACCTGACTGTACTATATTGAAACGTACATAAATAAAGTGTTGCGTTTCACGTAATTTCTAAAAGTGAATAAAGCTGGCACAATTGCATCAATAGGATAATTGGTCGCACTGGATTATGATGCCAAAGCTGAATTTCGTTTATGTGGCTAGTCAATGATGACGAATATGCGTCCCGTACGACGCGGACATCCGCGCCTTCCGAACACGATTGGCCATGATTGCACAACGTCCGTGGTCGAGTGATGCAATAACTGCCCTTAGTTTAATAGGCAGAGCTTCCTTATGAACGAAGGAACAGACGTGATCCGGATGGGGCCTTTCATGCCATGTTAGAAAGCTCTGATAGTCATGGCAACCTTAAAAGCGTCCATAGGCAACGCTGAGTGCTCGCTTCGTGGCGAGCCGGCAACGACAATCGACGATTCTATCGTAGCATTAAATGTAGATATAAAGTAAAACAGTTCAGTCTGGTAATAAAACGTTAATATGTGTAGCTTGTAGATACATAGTTTTTGGATTGTTAAGTTTTACGCATATGAATACGATGATACCTTTCACATTTGTATATAATCACATACAGCCGCCGTAACACGATTGTTGACCCTTTAGGTACTTGTGTTGAAAAACATCTACCGTCAGTAGAATATTAACGTATGAAACAAATTGATGAGGCAATAATTATTCATGTTCCTATAGTCACCTTCACAACAATTGCCTTAACCTCGTGTCAGACCGCATCGACTTCAACAGTGTTGTTAACAGGAATTGCCGGACTGTCAATCGACTATGGGGCAAAGAAGCTGAAATTCATTTAAAAAGAAACAAACAAATCTAGCGAAAAGCAGCGTTGAAACCTCAACGGCTCATTGGTGGTAATTTAAGTGCATCTTAGTAATACTTAACCAAGAAGAACCTTACTTTAGTCAGTTGTTGACTGAGACAGTATCAACACTGGACCTTATACGTTTGAAAATTGCAGCCTTGCTTTCGACTTGTGAGACAGAAAATCAGTTGGTGTTCTATTTTCCTAATTTGCATAATGACCATCCAGTCTGGCATCCGGCTTCGTCTCGTCAACTTTACTTAAGTTTTCTCATTTTGATCAGATTCATCGCAAGTTTGTAGGTATACATCTGCGAAAGCTGAAAATAATGACGGCATTGGACTAAGTGGCATTTCACTCTCTGCTGAATGTTTCGCCCTAAACATGTCATAGGGGCTTATTCAGAGATGTCGAATCTGGGTACATAGGTGGCTGAGCGGTGCAAGCTTAGGCGGATCCTTTCTGCAGCCACAACTCTGTTGACAGAGGTTTGGTGACCTAGGTCGGGAGTCCACTAATAAGGTCATACACTTTTCAGGTGGCAAGCCGTCTGCGGTCCCCCACTTCGGGGGGAATTCCGTAAGAAACGGCAGGGACAAAGTCATAGGGGGTCCGAACCAAGTCAAACTAAACTGTTTGTGTCACCAGCTCGATGGGTTTTCGTTTGCCCAGGTACGCTTGCCCACCCCTTGGGAGCGCTAAAAGATTTGTTGTGTTTGTTTACAACGAACATCTTATCGTCATTGTCTAGCCAAGCCGGGTAGAATGCCATAAAAGGAGTAGGAAATTACATAACAACGTTAATAATACTTGCTAAGTGCAATCAGATAAACTTTTTTGTAGAACCGTAAGAAAGAAGCTTATCTCAATAATATTGTTTGATAATATCTAGAAAAAATCAAGGTGTTTTTAATCACAGTAGAATTTTGATTTTTTTGAAAATCAATGTGTTTTTTGTTTAGTCGCTGGTTTACTACTGGGAAATTTATTGCTCTGTAACATTATTAACGAATCTATCAAGAATCGTTCGAACAACGACGATGTTATGGCGCTTTCAGTTCTATGTCTCTATGATAATTAATTTTCCTTTTTTCTTATCGCACTAAGGAAATATATACTGGCCCGAGGCTCGCAGTACTGATAATGAATAATGTTTATATCATACTCATCTGAAGTCAGAAACCTGTGTATAGCCGGATTCACATGGATCTAAGCCAAGAATGTAATTTAACTTCTGAAGACATCGCCTTTCTGTCGCATGCTCATTTGTTTAACATTTAGGAATACTTATCATCCTTTATAGCACGTAATGGATAGACGATGTGAAGCTGGACTCACACCCTGACGGATATTACTACGTGACAAACTGAACAGCACGAATGGGTTAGGGTTTGGTGATGCCAGTGGGGCCATGCATAGCAAGAATCAGCTATATCAGAAGCTGAGTCTGAGAAAACGCGGAATACCAGCCGTGGCGTTATGAGGCCTGGAAGTACAGATAGGAGTTTCTCGTTGCAATGTTCTGAATACGGATACTTTCCAAACTCTTAGGGCAAATTAAATAGATTAAAATAGAATGCGCGAAGAGCCCTCAGAAAGAACGGGTGACGCTAGGGAGAACATCGGATGGAACCCTGGCTTAATTTCTCGTCGTATGTTTTTACGGACGGTACGTGTTGATAAACCCAAAGTGACGAGCCGGTCAACTCAAGAATGGTCATGAAGTACCGCTGGCCACTGACTATGACCCAGAGAAGGGGTATCCAAGGCTGATTGATATCGTCAGAGTAACAAGGATAATAGTACTGAGTATGCAAGTGAAAAAAAAAACCAGTACGGGGAGCATTCCTTCGACAAGTTCCTTCGCTAAAGTGCAAAGCTAGACTTACGTAAGAGCACACACCATTGCCTAGACCGTATCTCATACAGGGGTTCAAACCCCTATGCCAACGGCTTGTTTCTAAAGCTTGCCTTCTGCCTGTGTGTCTTTGCTGGTTGGCTTAGAACTGTGGTCGGAACTGTGCCGGCCACCTCCGTAGAAGTTAGCTTGTGAGATCGCCAGAGCAAACGGTTGATGATTAATGCAATATAAAAAAAGGTGTTGAAGTTTCTTTCCGCTGGGGCCTAATGGGGGTTCAATTTACGATAGCACTCCCTGCCGAATTAAAATTGCTGACGAACCGGATGAAATAGAAAGATCCAATCCAACGACTACTTGGGGCTCCCCTAGTCGCTACTTTCCCGGTCTTTTTTTTCTTTTTCTTTCTCGCATACAACAAGGAGGTGTAGAGCAAATTGGAAAGGGGTCGTCTACAACTTGTCTGTAACGTTGGGTCGTCTTAGAACCCAATGATCACGCATAAGGAGCACGTAGGGTTAGTGGTTCCTCCATTATTCTGAATCTTTCGGCGCCCCCGGCACTGTTATTGACATCCATTACGTTCGGTCTTTGCAGCTACTGATCGCATTTAATCTTAGCGACTTGGTGAAGCGGCTGTAAGTTGTCAAACTATAACTTCTACAGTTCGCGTTGCGCTTTCAGATTTAAGTTCGCGCACTCCTACTGAGTAGTCGTGACGGCCGATTGAATTTAGGAAGTGTCCCTAGTGCACCTAATATGCCCACTCTACTTGAAACTCCTTGAGAAATTACCTTTGTTTGCTAACTGGCAATTTTACAGTATTTGTCTTAGTTAATAATAGTCACAAAGCGCTCTTTTGTTTGTTAAAATTAATGCCGAATTCTAAGATACTCTTCTTTCGGAAAAAGCTTCGGGAGAAATAAACTGTACGTGGCATGAACACGTATGAGTTAATAGGTACGCTATATCTGTCCAGCTGGTTGCTTACACGGACATAGAAGATAGATCATTGTTTTCTTAATGCTTGTTTCAAAAACGCATACATTCATAATCGTTGCTAGCGAATAAATAGGCAGAAAAACTACCCTAAATCTCTGGCCTGCCACCTCCAGCTGCTATTTCTCTTTTTCTTTTCCTTTATTCCAATGAGGGAGAAGCATAACTTGCAATTTAACATGCATCACTTTCTTCCAAATTGGCTTTAAAATCCCAGTAGTTCTATTTCTCCTTCATAGATAGTATTTTGTTTAAATCCAGTTATAACTAACATTTGTTCTATTTTCTGTTTGCTATAAAATATGTTCACTCTTTATATGTCACTTTTAAATGATCTGTGTAAATTTACCACCGCATCTGTACCATAAATTCCTCTTGAGTTTACGTCGGTACGGTATTATGGCGTTTTTAAGGAATAACTGCCATTGTAAAATGTTTAATGTCTCATAGTAAATTCCCTTATAATTCGTTTAGAGTTAATAAACAACTCTTATGGGCGGGCGACAAACGCCTATCAGCGTTTGTCGCCTGCCAATGCAGGCCAAAGCTCTTTCTATCCACAAATTACACTGAGATTGGTGCGGTTACATTATCATTATTCGACCATAGATATATTTAGCAGATATGTAACTATTTATAACCCACATTGAAGCAGTTCAATACGCAATTAACAAGATCCCGTTGTTGAACTTCACAACGGCAGCGACAGCACCGGAGTTCTTGGTGTCCTTGAAAGATGGAGCGCGGTAGTAAGCACTGCAATCACTGGCGGCGTAAATCCACACGTAGCGGGGGAACCTGACAAGACGCCAGGTGGGGGGGGGGGGGGGGGTAGAAAGCAAGTTGAATATACGAGAACGCAATGGAGTGTGAGGTTTTCTACTTGAACCGGCCACTCTGATGCCGTTGCTACCCTTGAGGGCGCTTTGGTGAGATGGGACCTCTCACTGAAAGCGAATCTAAGGCCAAAATCACTTGGGATTTTTGACAGGCATTCGCCGGTGTGTGAGTTCTAACAAATAAAAGCCGGTTAAGGAGGTAAGATTTTGGCGTGCCGACCCAAAAAGCAGTCTTATTGGGAGGGTCGCCCCAAAAATGTTAGTTTGTAAACAGCGTAGTACTTTTCCGTGAACCGCTTGGCTAGCGTCAACGGACAAAATTATCATATACGTATATTTATTTAAACGCACGCAAATTTTCCCTTAGCTTAAACTTGACTGGATTTCAGAAGACTACGAGTATCTGAGAATGATCCGTAACTGTAGTGTTTCCAATGACGGAAATAATAAATATATCGCACGAGAAACATTCGTAAACATCAGGAGAAAGCCTATTGCGCATAACCTTATTTCCGTTTTCGGCAGTATATAAATAGGCATATTGCTATCGTTGCGAAAAGCCTAATATAGTAATATAATAAATAATATAGTAATAATAATAATAGTTTACAATAAAAAACATCACCTAGGACAACCCACCTAAGATTGGATGTGTCGCTTAATGAAACAAGCTAACGACCATCGGTAATGCTTTACACGCATCTACATAACATGTGATCAAATCTTAGTAATAATAGGCTGTCAATCAAATTGAGCCATCTTTATGAAATTCCTTTTGTATAATAGTTTTAGGGCACGTAGCTATCTTGGAAGTGATTCTGCCGATATTCACCATATTAGCTGATGTCCCAGGTGCACCTTATGGAGCGTACAGAAACATTTTCAATGTATTTTGTTAAGCTACCAAGCAGAAGCGGAAAGTAATGGGGGAGTGGCCGAATCATAGTTGGAAGCTAGCTAGAGAATTCGTGGCGGTATCTAGCTTTCATAGGCGAACGAAGATAGATGCCATCCCTTCGTCGTTGCCACAGCTGCCGTCTTCAACGTGAATCAAAAAGCCAAGAATAGATCGTTTGGTGAGGCTAAACCAGCTTCGTCGCCTTTTCACGAGGGTGTCAGATCCTCATCATTAGGACCCACTCTTTTTTCGTCCCCTTGCTACTTGCCTCAAAAAGGTCTGCTGGGCCATGCCTCATGCAGGTCAAGGGTCCACGGGGCAACGGAGACCCTTCTTCAATAGCCACAGCAAGGATAGACGAAGCAAGCAAAAGATTGGTATCCATTTACCAACGACGCTTTCCTCGCCATTTACTCACTTCGTCGTCTTCTATTCTTCGAAATGCTCAGCCGCTCCCTCTGTAAACGTCCCAAAAACGCATACCGGTAGACTGCTATTGACGTCGCATCAGCCAGCGAAATGCAGTGTCGAGAACGAAGCCAGCAGACGTCATAGGTCCGCTCTCTCTTCGCATTTTCTTCATGTAGACGTTTCGTGAAACCCTTAGCAGTAGACTATACGATATTTGGCGATGGTCATGTGGAAAGGAAGCGATTCCTTAAGGACAAATAAATCCTTAGTCATGACGCTGCTGCGCCACCTCCCGAGCTACTTTTACACATGCTTCTTCCAGCCTTTGCTACTGCTTCTGCTACGATTTGTATTGCCCTGTACGCAATCGCCGTCGAAGCCTGCCTCGCTACGCTACCACCGAACAAAGTAGGTCGCCCATTCAGTTTCTCACCAACCCGAATAGCTAGACCTCCATGATGCAGTGTAGTTTATCGAGCTACACTTATACGCGTCCTTATGCACTCTTGTGCACTTTGGAAGAAAGAAAAAGAAGAAGATAGGAAAGGGGCCTTTTAAGAAACGACGCAAGTATAGGACAGGGTGTCTAAAATGTTAGCCGAAAGAAGGAGCGGAAGGTGTATGTTTGTCTTACTCTGTGTTATCTGCTATGAGTGCGGACACTTGTTGACCTCGTAGCGTATAGTAATAGTAGCATTTGTTTGCGGGAGCGTTATTGTAATGTATGTAGCGATACACTGTAGCAATTTGACCGGTATACGTATGTTTATATGTGAGGGAAACAGCTGCCATATGGGACATGTTTGAACGAAGATATGTACGAAGATAAGCCGGGCTCGGTATAGGCATTAAAAAGCTGTCTCAAGTGTGATAAAAGGCTAAATGTGAATCGACAGCCTCAATATCTTCCAAAATTTGTCGCACAACTATGATACCGAATCGCCGCTAAATCTTATAAGTTTTCGATTTCATCGAAAAGTACCTAACAAAACACGTTTTATCTGACTTCTAGAAGGAAATAAATATATTACGTATTTGCAGTCATCCTTGAGGATCTTTCCCTCAAATAGTTCAACAATTTTGTTGAGTCAGAAATTTTCAGCTCTGATGTTGAAATACTTGTTCAGTTTGTTTATAGTACGTTTTTAGTTGTTCTGTTTCTAGTTTTTTCAAGTATTTCAACACTATCAGTTATTCATTTCATGTGAACAAGCTTTTGGAATCATCTCGTTTTAGGTCCAGTCACCACTAGAAGCCTAATCGGACCTTAAAGGACCTGTGAAACGATATGGCAATCAATCATACATGCAGCTAGCTATTAACCTTGATAGTAATATTTTATTTTCTGTAATCCTTTATTTTTTTTATTTTCCTAATTAGTAATATCTAGTATTAATGTTTCCATCGCTGACATGTGAACTAGTATTGCAGTATGCTTGTTAATTACGGCGACCGTGGCAACGCACTCCAAAGGACGTGCATTAACTACCCAGACCACACCGGCCCTATGTTTCGTGCTAGTAACAGGAAGAATTGGCAAGTCGTCGCCTTGGGGTTCGGAGACTATCTATGGTGGGTGTGAGACAACTTCTCACTCAAGTTTTTACAGGACCACTTTAACGACCTTTAGCGTGCTTGGCTCGTATTGCCGTAGAAAAGGGTGACTTTTCATTATCATCGGGCGTCTTCTATTGGATAACTTCACTTTATCCTAGCGTAAAATTTTTTTTTCCACATTTTGGATTCAGAATATGTTCTGGAACTACTCATTTCTTCTATGCTTTATAACGATGCAGAGACACCAATTTTTATCACTCGCATCACTCTGAGCAGCAATCCGATATGACAGCTTTGGGTTACTTGATGCCGGATCAGGGAAACGTTGGGTGGCAACAAAAACCTACATTTAGGTATACTCTTCTTTAAAGCACCCATGCTACAAACTTTTTGTAAAATTCGATATATTAAACATATCTGATAGTAGTTGGATGTTGGTATTCCGTTTATTTAGCTAATTAACGAGTTGCTTGCCGCTTTAGGCCATGCCACCTTTGAATGATCCTTTCGTTCAGGTCATTGACGGTACACATTGCTTCGATAGTTTTCCTTATTTTCGGTAAAATGTATATCTTTTTTTTAATTGAGAGTTCAGCTTTGGAGCGCGAAATTCAGATGAAGTTTCCCTACGTTATAGATTTAAAGATTTTTTTAAGTTTAGAACATTTTCAACAACAAAATGTGTGATTTTGTAAACTAAGCGCGCTAACTCTACGCCCTACAGAACAGGTTCTGTTTTACTAATCTATGTATTTCTATGCTTCATAGTTCCCGAAATATGATAGTAACAGTTTTTAGAAGTTATATTAGCAACATTTATTCCGCTGGGGTATATAGACTAGGTTTTGTCCGCTTTATCATTTTCTTCACTTAATATATTTATTGTAGGGTAAATACCTGTGAAGCGAACCAACTCAATTCAAAGGTTCGATCAGATTAATCTAAGCCCCAGAGCTAAGTTATATATAGTTATCGTAGGTAACTTCTATCGTAGGTGAATTGGTTCGACCACAGCACGATTTAGGTTTTAACTGAGATACTTTTAGTTGTTATAAAATATTTACGTAGAGTAATGGATCAAAGATTATATTATGAAGTTGTACGTAAACACACGTTTACGGACATATGGACACAAGGCGGGAGGCTACGAAGCAGAGGTGCCTACCGGCCAACGACTAAGCTAAACCATTTTGCTTGAGTCGCAAGATTATGCCACGAGCATTCCCCCAAATCGAACTTGACACGAAGGCCACTTCCAGTAAAAGTTTTGATGATTGGATAACAATGCATAGGGAAGGACAGGCATACGACTCGAAAAAAATCTAAGCAGCTTTGCACACATTAGGAAATAATACCCTCAACGCCACGATTTTAGAGTTTATTATCAACTTCGTTGTTTTTATAAGTTCCGAGTCACATTTTCGTAAACCTCGCAGTGTGACTATCGACCTCGGTGTTTCCTCCCCGATTCACACGATCATACAACACATACACAGTGGATAGTCTTATTCGTGGAATTCGTTGCAGCGCTCTTCCAGCTGACCCCAGCCTCTTTTAATTCTCCAATAACCTTCTCTTCGAGATGCAGCCGCTCCGCCCTTAGTACACAGTGATGTCGCCCTCGGCTTCTATGGCGAAGCGCTGCCTACGCTTAGCGCATTGAAGAAGCTACGTAGATATCTGATGCAAGCTTTGTCACCTTAACCGAATATAAAAGAAAGATCGTGGCGTTGAGCAAAAAAAGGTCAAAGTCAAGCCAATCTGTGCCTGGTCGAGGATACATATTCTGCTGTTCGAGACGAACCTCACTGGCAGACCATCCGACAAAGAGGTATAAAGCTTTTGATGGAAATAGCTAACAGCCAATAGTAATGAAAGAGCTTTATGGCTATAGGTCATTTTAATGGATAGCCCATCGCAGATAAACGTATCTGTAAGCTAAGTTCTCAGCATTTAAGTATTCCCTATATTTTTAGGTCAACTTGCAAGTTCAGCTTAATCTGCCCAAAGTGGTTTACCAATCCAGTTACATTAAAGGTCAATGATCTTCACTAAATGGTTCATGATTATGAGGTCAAACGCGGAAGCACTACCGGCCGAAAGTCAGTCACTAAAGCTTACATCACATTCGATTCTCATCCCGTCGGGATGGCGTCGAAAATAGCGATTTAAAATAAAACCAACGAGCCTTTCTGAAGCGGAACTGCTCATTCACTTGAGCACCCGAAAATATGGCACCAACTACAGCCAAGAAACGTTCGTCTCAGCAGGTTCATACTTAACGAAGGACTTGTCTTCTAACAAAAATGGCTCGGGAACTTTTTCAACTTGCCTTAATTAGCCCGAAATTGAAGGTATAACATTTAAGATGGTGATTTCACTATGCACGCGTATGTCGTGGATATTACTGAACTTTCAATAGCAGCTACAAGTCATCTTGCGAGGTTTTTCCAAAAAAAAAACCTCACAGGAAGTATCGCTAGACGCATCGATGAACCCGATATTGTTACACTTTTACACACGAGTGATAGGGTAGAAATTCATCTATTCTCAACGGAACAAGTATCAATGGCAGGTCTGCAACCTATATAACTTTGCGACCTAATAACCAGAGCAAAGCAGATATGGGATTAGCATAGTCGTTTTTAATGAATAACTTACTGGCTCATTATTTGAAGCACCGTTTATATTGTTATTTGGATACAATGTATTATATCGCATCTTACTAACCATTGGATCTAGTCGCACTGCGCATGAAGAAGCGCAGCAATGAAGCGTACAAGATCACAGAACTTGTAGCACTTCCACTTATACTATATATAAGTTGTTTGGAGTGGCTTAGCAATTTAAGTTGAGTTAGGCCGTCATTAGCAATGGATACCAGAAATTCAAAGGACTAGATTATTTTCCTCTATTATTTTACAATGCATCTTTGAGGAACTACACCGGTAATTCTATTTGATGTAATCCTGAACAACATTTTTAGTCGAACTAAAATTCCCTTCAGTTGTTCCGCCATCGTCCACTAACGGACAGTGAAAACCCATACTAATTGCCCGTATCTCTTAGAGAGCGCGCACATATATATATATATATATATATATATAGCTGACGTTGTCATTTACTAGGTCAAAGCACGATGATGGGATTAGAAATCTCCAAACAAATCCTATAAAATTAATAATTTATATAAGGGAAAGCTCGAAGGCTACAAAATACTTTATGGAGGAAAGGCGAAGCCAGGACTACCCTTTATAGTTTTTTTTTCATTTAAGGCAGTGCTCTGCAAGCTTCCCAACAACTGTGCACATGTAAATTACGTTAAGATACCGGTCTTATTATCATTACGTTTTTTAAGGAAATTCCCTATGGCATACGCTCCGTAATTTATTACTTTCTTTGAGGTACGGTGGTAATCCAAATAACCCGGAATTAAATCGAGGAAACATAAAAGTGTGTATTTAATAATAACTGTATTTTGTGCCGTTGATTTAAAACTTTCCATAAATTTGAGGTTTCTTCTAGTAGATTGGTAATTCACTTTTAGGCAATATTTTCTAATCATAAACGTCTCTGATATCCAGCGAAGGCTTACGCTCAAGTCTATTTGGCACTGCCTTGTAAAGTTCAACATCATGCGTTCCTCTAATGCTCTCCGGTGGATGACAGACTGAGACATGTTTCCCCTATAGTATGCTAATTTCTTGTTTCTAATAACTGGACAGTTGGGTTTCATCACAAGTCTTTGCGTCATTCAGGACTCAGTTTGTGAGGAACCCATTTTTTCAGCTCTCCTTCATCGTTTGTGGTTTCAATACAATTTTCCTACACGCGTTTTAAAGAAAACCGTATTAATTCGACAATGAGCGAATTTTTCATGCTTTAACGCGCTGAAAATCTTCCTTGAGTCTAGCAACACGTTGTTCTATTTAAAATCATAGATGTAGCTCTACACCTTATGATCTTCAACCCGTTTAATTGCTTTGCTAAACGTTCTCTTCCCATCTGATGAAGGTCTCGTTGCTT
Source organism: Varroa jacobsoni (assembly GCF_002532875.2). Taxonomy (NCBI): domain Eukaryota; kingdom Metazoa; phylum Arthropoda; class Arachnida; order Mesostigmata; family Varroidae; genus Varroa; species Varroa jacobsoni. Next base: position 241,242 of record NW_019214123.1, read on the forward strand.
TGTCCAATGGATTTTGTTGCAGTTTTCGTCTTCGAGAAGCAGAACCTTAATTACCGGGCGTTAATTTCTAGAGCCGAACGAACTTTTCCTTTAAACTAATTATTCTCTAATCTGCCACTTATTCAGCTTTCAGCCTTGGCTATCCTATGATATGATGTAGATAATTATGAAATTTTGTACGTTCGTTGTAAGTTATTTAAAATAGCTACGAACCAGTCGATGCATATAGTTACAATGGAAACCGTACAACGAACGCGATAATCTACGTGGGTATTGTTTAAGTTGATGAAGTGGTAATCTTCCTTGTACTGACATTACTTTCTAGATAATCTACATTCGCAAATAGATGGCAATGTGAAATGATTTTCACAATGAGTCCAGCACTACCATCGTCTAAACTAAACAACCGATCGGCTAGACTCCTTATGGATAATGCACGTGCGGCATACCGACGGAACTTGCAAACAAAGTTAACAAGTTAAGTAGAAACAAATAACAGATGAAAACAAAATTCGCATCTGCCCAGAAGTCTTGAAAGCTTCGTTTGAACAGTTTTTTTGGTCCGGCTGAACATAGGGCTGTAACAGATTAACAAGTACGGTGATACACGCAACAGCATGCACCCCCAGAGCTAACCCCGCAAATCCCGTATCGTTAGGCATCAATTCAAGTTCAGTTTAGCGAAAGGCAACGGGGCAAATTGGCGATATTATACGCTGCTAGTTTTAATGGATTACTCCAAGATTTTGATGGGTCACAAATCTGAATCCTTCGCGCATTTTCTAGAAAATGCGATAGTCTAGAAATAAGGTTTTTTTTCTATCGACTCTCTAGCTTCTGACAGAATGGCCGTTCCTCTTTTCGTCCTATACGTATTCTCTTGTAAATACTTCTCTAAGCTATAGCGTTGTTCTCCTTGAATTTTGCCATAATTCTTGTCATTTCGATCATTTTCTCGTCTTCAGCTTATTGCACACCTCGCAACTCCCCGCTGTCCCCTCCTCGTCCGCCCTTCTCATCTCACCATGCCGCTGTAACCTGCCTGTTGCCTTTGCCGCATGTAATGTGGGTTCAGTGGGCCGCTCGTATGGGCGATTTGGTTCTTGCTCGCTCGCTCGCTCGTCTGACGAAGGCGCAGTCATATAGGTTTAGGGAGGGCAATCTATCTGTGTACAATAACGGGCTCACGCTCACCAGAAATAAAGAGAAAAACAGCTGGCGTGGGTGGTAGCGTTCCTTCGAAGCGCAATAGCTCCGTCGCTTCCCGCCAGTCTCCGATGGTCTATTTTAGGAAGGGGGCGTTTACCCGGCCGCGCCGGAACAATGCTTACAACGGTAGAAGGGAGAGAAAATGAGAGTCTGCTTTGCGCTATGTTGCTGATGCTCGTGGTCGCAACCCTCGCGTCTTTGACAGCGACAGCCGCACAGACTCAACGCTAACGATATTCGCTACGCAAAGTTAGCATGACGCCACTGGTGTTGATATCGGTTAGTGCTGGCCATCCGGACAGAGGCGGATGGCCTGTTTCGAGCTCGCGAAAGCGTATCCACCAGTGCTTGAATAGTGTCCGAAGAACGCCCCGTGTAGGGTACAGACGTAGACAACAGTGTCTCTGGCCGCTTATGGGACGTCTACCGTTAACCATAACGGAAACCGCTGCACTCCGACCGATGACAATCTTGATCATGATGATCCTAATGATGATAGCGCTGATTTTGGCAGTGTTCGCAATGTAGTGGTCTATGGATGTCGTTACTGCTGCTGCTGCTGCTGCTGTACGCTGAACGTATTTACGTAGACAAAGGCCTATTTTCGGCATCGAGAAAAGATAAACGAACGAGAAGCGATCGGACAACTGTGTTCGAGGTGGTGGCCTGACAGAGAGACTGGCCGCTCTGGAAGCACTGTCGCTGGAAGCAGAAGCAGTAGCAATAGAGAAGAACCGAAAGGCACGAAGGAGGAAAAGAGGTGGTCCCGCCCACAAACACTTTTTCCGCCCTGTGCCCCCATCCAACAACATCCCGTAACAGGCGCGCTGTCCGTCCCGCATGATGGCTCTGCATAACGTACCTAGCTATACACCGATTGTTTGGCTGCTATGTTGTTCGTGATTGTATCTTACTCTGCATGCATGAATGCGTACGCGTCTATGGTGGAAAACGGCTGCAGGCAACACTTTTATGAGGAGAAAGATGAATTAGTAGGGAAAGAATGAATTAACGCACCTGTTTGTATAATGGTGGTACAGGGGTGTGGGTTGTGCAACGATCTGTAATGTAATTACTGAGATATAATCACTCAGATTGACCAATATGCAATAGATGTATTATTATTCATTTGAACTGTTAATAATCCTAGGAACTTGAAATGATCGTATTGAATATGATGATATCATGACTGAGTGTGAGCTGACTTGACAAAACCAAAAAACGGACAATTATAGACAAATTTCCTATAATACATTTCGCAAGTTTGCAGTAAATTGTGCTCGTGGGTTTCTCTGGGTCATTTGTGTTTTGCGATGAAGAGGAAAATTTCACCTGGGCATTTTTTCGTATCACTCATATTGTTGTATCGCAAGAAGCAACTATTCTAAGAATAACCGCATACCCGTAAAAAAAAAAAAAAAAAAAAGCATCCATCTTGAAAAAAAATATACCTAAAAAAGCGAAATGTATAATCCTCTATTGAGTGCGCGTCAAGGTGGAAAATAGTATGTTGGATGCTATTTATAACATGCGAGTCTCGTCGTGCCGAATAGCGTACTGCGCTTAACATTCATCAAAGTCTTTGAAAACATTTTCTCTCAGCTATTATTATCCAAGGAACGTATAATATTTTTGAGTACTGAATTAGTTAAGAAGAACAAATAAAGAAAAAAAAAAAAGGTTTTTCATAAACATTATATGTAAAGACTAAACTGAACGGCTGGCCCCATGGAACTATTGTGTTAACTGTAGCCTGCAGACATACTATGCGCTGTGATAGTTCTTTTTACTGGCGCTTGAATATCTCGGCACGCAGAGGAACGTAGTAGTATGTTTCCCATTGGTGAAGACTATCCTACAGAGTTTTCCTACGTATTTCCCGTTGAGGCAGTCATGCCAATGGACCGTTAAGATGTATGTTTTCCTTGCTCTATCGAAAACGATTCCTATACAGCGGCCTTTGTGCCGTTTTCAAACACAAATTCGACTCTGCCTAATCGTCCCAGCCTATACTCTGCTTACTGATTCGTTTGGCGGGATTTATCATTATTTCAAATATTACTGACGCTACCTGCTGCTGACAAACATATCGTAGTTGTTCGAAGCGCAACATCAACACAATGTAACGTCGAACAAAAGCTTATATACGAAAACCAGGACGCGCTTCTTAATGCAATCAGGTTTATTTCACTTACAAATGAACGTATATGGTATATAAAGCAGGATCCAGCAGAGTCGGCTGGTTGTGCAGCTTCACGAAGCATCATAGGAATGTATGGGCACAAATTCTTTGCCCTCTCTTTTTGCATATAACTAGGGAAAAATTCCACGGCGTAGCCGTCAGCGTTACGGTAGTGGTATGATCGAGATAGGCCAAACCGGTGCGCTAAGAACATTGGCAGATGTCCGATCTATCACAAACCCTCCGCCCTCTATTCAGCTAACTAATGGAATGTGATTGATAAGATTTATTATTGTATTAACTAGAATACATCTAAGGTTTTAAGGACACTTATGGTAAGGGCATTCATCTCATAGCTGCTTACCCTATCGGTTGGCAAATGAATGGTAGAGTCGTCCAATCTGTAACCGCTCTCAGAATATCGATGTCTAGCTTCCGCATCTAAATAGGCGATGCAGTTCTAGGGGCCAAGAGAGTAATACAGGTTGGCTTTTTTTTTTAACTTTCTAGATACAGTTTCTCCGTTTTTCGTCACTGTAGACAATAATGGTAATTTGGCCAAGTTTTGTCAACATTAAACCTATCAGTGTTGGTTAATTTGACCGTTTGTAAAAATTAACTATTTTCTGGTTGTTGTCTCAACAACGCTTTCGGACGTGCCATGTAACAATGTTTTGCACAGTACAAATCTTGCCTGGGCCTGCGTCTGAAGAATCTCGCTTACCGTATAGCCTACCGATTATTTAGAATAATCAAGCAATAATAATTGCCTCACACTCGTCTCTAGGGATATTTAGTACATGTCAAGGAAACTTAACAATCTTAAAAATCGTTTTACCCTTGAATATTGCTAATCATCATTTAAATCAAAAGCAAGGAATATAGCGTGCAAGGTTTTGAGGAATTCAACGTTATCGCCTCCTCGTATATCAGTCTCGTTAACGTTTAGGTCGGTCTAGCTGATTTAGAGACGGACTACGTCCTGTACAGATAAGCTCTTTGGCGGTTCACAACCGACCGTAAATGACGACTCCAATAGGCGTATCTTAACTCCAACCGTAGAGGAGCCCCTTTAAATATCCTCAATACGCAATCAATAGCTGCTGAGTAATTAAAGCCAGCGCTACACTTATGTTCGAAAAGCACGCTGGAAACACGGTTATCCAATGAATATCATCGAATAGAAGTCTTCACCATTTCATTAAAACAAGAAAAGTCTTCATTTTACGCTGCGACTGGGTCCTGTTCGTACAGTTCAAAGTAAGCATTGCTTTAAAATAGCAACGGAGATACAATACATCTAGTACGCGCCCAGAAAATGCTCGCCGTAGCATGTGCCACTGAGGCAAACCAGAATTTTCTTGAAATTTTTCAATCGTCGGTCCGTTTGATATTAGCTAAGAACCCAGGCCCCGTTTCGACTACCATTATGGCTTTAGCCGGCAATTAGTCCGGGGACAAGAGATTGACGAGGTGAGAAGCTGTGCGGGCTCTCGAAAACTGAAAGACTGATAGGACTATAGGTTCAGGCGAAAGAACAGCGTCGTTGTGTTGGCCTTAGAGAGGACGGCACTGCTCAACGTGTGTCTGCAGACGCCAGTGTTTCGGTGATTCGAAGAGTAAAGATATCGAGTATTGCTATCGTAACTGAAGTGAAGACAGCTATCCTGCAGAAGAACAGAAACCACAGGACGACGTGGCGTCGATAAAATGCAATAGTGGTAAACAATTCGAATAACCTATGTAGGCCGATACGATACATAGTAATTCGCTTCGTGATATTCGGCTTTCGTTGCAAGCTATCTAGGAAAGCCAATTTCTACGGATAAAACCAACGGTGCATTTATAGAAGACACAGGGGCAGCTATGATAGATACTATACACTCCGTTGCCCGTACTACGTTCACTGGGAAACCTGGCACACCGACTATCGTACATAGGAAATACGCGTTTAACTTGTGTGTACGGATCTGCGAGTTAGTAAACAGGCGTAAATATACATATATGAGAATATTAATCATATATTGACAGCAAAGGTGAGTAAATAACTGACCGTGTATTGTACATCAGAGATAATTGATTCCTTTTAAGCATATCTTTGAGCTTCCAAGCTGAAGGGTTGACGCAGGCATATTTTGTAATGGAAACCGTTTTTTCATTGCCTTCCCGAAGTGTTTTTGTGTGTGATTAACTTATGATTCAATGTCACATATTATCTCACAAGGCTAATAATTAGTCTAGATCATTTCGTATATAATTATCTACAGTATTCATTGTACTGCAAATTAATTTAGTTGAACAATTTTTCGGAGAAGCAGGTGATCCATTATGATTGCGTAGCCACTAAATACAACAGCCACCGAAAGTTAAACGCATAGGTAGTTCTCAGTAATTCTAACCTTAATTAAATTTCTTCCAGAATATAATCACGCTTTGAATTTCCACTATTAAGACAGAGATCACCGAATTTGTAGACTGTTTATACGAGTCCCATCTCGTCAGATCACTCAACTATCCCCTAATACAGTCTTGTAGGTGTTTATTCTTCACAAGGCCGATGAACAGAATAAATTGAATGCTTGCCATTAAGACGCTCCGTTTGTTTCCTCTTCTGTCCTGGAGAATAGGTAGTTAGCTTTGATATTAGGAAGCCTTCTATGAGGAAAATAGAGATCTAACTTTGGATCAAAGACAAAGCCGAGAGTTTGCTTGTATCGGGTGTAGTCTCAACTGATTGAAGCTTGATTGAAGCTCGTGCCTATCGAATAGATGAAACTGTTTTCATTAATGGCAAAAGCAGTCTTTCGGGCAGAAACGTTAGAAAAATGCAAAACAGTAGGCCACATTGAACCTTTTCGTTCTGGGTCTGCTTCTATCTTCATGCGTTCGAGATGACAGCCTAGTAACTCTTGTCTTCCATGATTCTACAGTTGACTGCCATAAGTGAGACCGGGTACTCATTGGATGGGATAGCCTTGGTTGCTTGACGCAAAGAACCAATCCAACAACCGCTCGCATGCACCACTCGAGCTTGCCTTCCTATGTCCTAAGTCTGTTCAGACCCATATCATAAAAAATATGTATACTTCAAATGTGACTCATATATGCCAACATCGAATCCCTAGAGAAAATTTCATCATGCCGATGCTGATGCTTAAATCCTGTCTGCTTGACATAGCCTTATCCTTCAAATGCTGTAACCTTTTGCTTTCAGCCTATGCACTTACATCAGTATGGAAGAAAATGCGGGCATTATTCATTTAGCTCTCGTTTTCCCCAGCTTTTCGAGGAGGCGACTCTGCCATGATGTGAGCACCGAGCCGATAGATGGACAACTTTCTATCAGCAAACAAAACGTAATGAAGCAATGCAATATGTCGGGGGCCGACTAATCAAAGTTCTTCGTCAGCAAACCGAGGAAAACACTCGATCATCTTATTCGATGGTAGACTGACCACGCCATTTTTCATAATATATAAATAGAGTATAGGTCGTAGCAAACGGGGATCATTAAAAGCAAATCAGTGATTTAACCTACTGGACAACCTGTGTTCTTCTTCTTGAGATAATATTTTTTAACTAACCCGGTGACGATTAATAGTAAAATTTATTGTTACTAATGCAATGCCTCGGAAAGAAACGTATTGATCAAAATGTCAGTAGCTTGGTATCCAGTTATGCCCCCTAACTATGCCCATCTATTTCATACGGGCGCATATCTGTTTCTCATATCTGCTTTTAAAATATTGGTACTGCTTTCTATATATAGTTCTATTTTATATTAATGTCACAGCGTCTGTATAGCTCAGAGGCGTTGTACGCATATAGGCGTGACCTCTTTAAAGTCACGCTTTATACCGCTCATACATATCATGCCTAAACGCCATATCGAAGTAGATCGCTACGCGACTAGTGGCTTTATTTAGCTATAGACACGAAAACGCCGATCATACAAGTGAGTAGAGGAAATGCTCCAGAGCATTTTTAAATAATCAATATAATCTTATGTTATACTGTTGCCCTTAACAGCTGACCAGCCCATTGCGTAGAGCTATCTACGTGCTCTAGACGATAAGCGATACCTTTTGCTGTTTGATCTGTTACCTTAGTGGTGGCGGTATAATTTGCTTCAGATTGCATTGGTCACCGTTCCGTGAAGGAGAAGGCTAGGCCGCATCGTCGTTTTCGAAGGTAAACTAGTGTTCAGATGCTCATTGCCCAAGTATTAAAACTACGGCAAGTGGCCTACAATTGGAGAGGATATCGTTCGTTACCTTAGCCACTCAGCACCTCTAATCTTCTGCCAAATTCATCACCGTACACACGCATGGAACGACTAACCAATCGGTTAGTCACGTCTTCCGTGTTGAAGAATTCCTATTCGCGCTTGTTTCCGGTCAATTCTTCCTATCAGCATCTAGGAGTATTGCTCAGTTCCAGTTCTTTCCTCAACTTCCTTTTACCTTTTGGGTGAACCACCTGTCTCTAGAGGGATCAACCACGACATCGAGAGCACGAGTTTTCGGCGCTTTTTTGGAATGTTTTGGACGCTTTAGTTGTCATTGTTCCAGTCAGATGTCTTACTATTCAAGTTTTGCTTAGTATTTGCCCATCGGTCTAATCGAAGGTGGCGTTATTGTCCTTCAATAAATCAGGGGCCCGCCGCCTTTTTGCGACAAAAAACAAAATCATACGGCTCGAAATTTAACCGGGCCACGTTTTGCTGAATGTACAGCATACTACAATGATCTGTAACGTGCCAAACGAAATTAGCAGTCGCCACTCTGTCTACTCGTTTAGTGGACGTGAACACGTGGCCTGAAGTTGTCATCTAAATCAAACAGCTATAGGACACGAAGTAAGACCAAATACACTATCGATACTTAAGCATCGTAGTTGCGATAATTTCAAAAGCCAGCAAATTCTTTTCGATTGTGGGTCTAAGCACAGCGAAATGTGCAATTAGAATTTTCCCCATGCATAAACTGTGTAGTACGGTTATTTTTGGTTGGATATGTTTATCCGAAAGCGATAAACGTCTATGATGATGCTCCTCTATCCAGAAGATGCAATCACCACGGGGACCTAATCTCTTCACAACAGTGTACCCATTTAATGAGCACCGCTATAAATAATTAAACTGCGCGTATTGGTAACCGGTAGGATCCATTGAGTGGATGATTGACCGTGCAATATACGAAGTTGACGAAGAGTGTTCAAGGTAGTGGTAAATCTTAGCTGAATCGTTCCGTGCGGCGAGAAGCAGGTTTAAGTTCGTCTAGTGATCGGCATTTAGGCTGATCTCTGACCGACACGAGGCCTTTGTGTTTAAAGAAGGACGTCTAAGTGACCTTGCCATTATTAGCGTCAGCCTGATATACGATGCGAGCGCCTACCAAAGATGTCTGACCAGCGGCGGACAGACGTTTGCATCAATTAGTGAACTAGCTTATAGGTCAAAATTTAATTTCAAACTAAAATCAAAAGAAAGATGCCGTATACAATTATGTAACTAATAAAAACACAGATTAAACATTATAGCGTATATTTGACAACTTTTAAAAGGCGACTCACGAACACATAGGTACAACTATGGACTGTACAAAAAAATTTAACGAATGGTTAGAGCAGACCCTTTATGCATCAACAAGGACAAGTATACACTTTGGCAGGCGGCAGGGCCTATTTAACCGTCACGCACAAAATGAACAAATTTCTGTTCATATTTATCTGCTGTCAGAGAAATATAAAAACAGTGATATTTTTTTTCTGTCATATAGAAAATGTTTTACAATCTCACGCTGAGAGCTTTTTTACAAACGAACTTCATACCTGCCAACAATATATTTCACGAGACTTCGGTTTATATCATACGAATACGACCCGCTGTGACAACTGCCAAGTTTACTATGAAATAAACTATAGTATGTTATTTTTTCGGAAACGCGTCGCTGATGTGGAGAGACAGAATTTTTTAACTTATTTTTTTTTGTACATTTTTGTTGTCTGACAGGACGACTGGTGAGTCTGTCGGTTTCAATTTGCAGTGCGCGTATTTATTGAGTGCAAATAAGCCGGCGCGCTCAGTGCTTCGCTGACAATGCGTTTGCTATAATTATTCAGGATAGAAATAGGGACGTCAACTAATGGACCTCATTCAGAAATGGTATAGCGTCAACGGTCAGATAGAAATAATTATGTGTACGTACTAAGGTATCGTCTGTTGCTACGTCTGAAGGATCAGCTAACGTCTTTGCCTTAGGTACTGAAGGACCTGAAATATATTATATTAATACTGTACATAGTTGCAATGATTCAGCACGAAAATTTGAACGTCTAGATATCCATACCTAGGCGTTTCGAAGAAAACAGTAGAAGGAACTTAAGGAAGTAATATAACTTTGAGGAATGGGTGATAACAAAAAATTTGTTGAATAGAGACCAAATGATACGACTTCAAAATGGACTATCTTCTAGAATAGCAAAGCGGTGCTAGGCAATGTAAAAACAGGTTTTTACGTCTAACTAGAAAGCATCTGGATACCTGCAGTGCTTGCTCAATGCCTTTTCCTATACATCTGTTATACAACTAAGGTGTACATAATTGATCCTACCTACAAAGGTAATAGGTTCTTATCGGTTTCAGCCGTAAAGTCAATGCAAAAAGTAATGGCAGAATTTATCGTAGTTTCAATATACTTATTTTCTATTGATTCGTTACCTGATAATTTCGTCAAACAGTTTGTACCTATCTATCATTACAGTCATGTGGCGTCGTACCAAGCGCCGAACCAAGAAAAAACGTATAACGTTGGAAAATCTGCGAAAAATTAGCTTCAGTTCTAGTTCGTAAACCGGATACTATTTAATCAAGCAGCTCGATAAAAGATACGGATGTGAAGAGAAATAAAAATTGTAATCCTCTTTATGATGTTCTGATTCAAGAAGAGGTTCGTGAAAGGCCAATGCGTTGCCACTCGATATCGTCTGTGTTTTCACTATTTAGGAGGTAAAAGGGCCTGCAAGAAGGCTGCATACTTGTATGAGCACGATGGAAAATGAAACATAACCTGTGGAGTTGTAGTTTGTAAAGAAAAATCCATTTAATTCCTTTACGTACGGACTTTGGCTTGACAATGCCTCAGTACCCCTTCATGACCAAGATGGACGACCAAAACGCTGGAATTGTATTCAATGACCTACAGCTTTAGTAGAATTAGAGAAATTAGAATTACAGTAGTTATTACAATTCAAGTAGCAGCGCGGTTATTCTAGTTTTCTAGCTTTCAGAATAAATGCAGTCGCCCCGAGCCATCTCCAACAAGCGGCTAGAACAACGCCAACACAGAGAGATTTTCGGATCTGATGCATCGAAATGAAATTTCTACAGATCTACAATCCGAGAACAACCTGGAGATTGCTAGACAAAATGCCTTGGCCAAGGTAAGGTTTGTTTAAATGATTATTGGTTAGATACTAGCGTAAATTAATAACGCGGTCTGGCTCTTCATTCATGCGAGACCTTCAGCTCATAATAAACAGACTTCCATGGTACATAGGGCAGGTCAGATTAAGTCATAGAAGATTAGACGACGCCAATGTTATAAGTACGCCTGAACACCGTCCTCGCTTTATCCCGTCCCCTGCACACTCGTGGATGGACGGACGACCTAATCTATAAGGACCTGCCCTATATAATCAACTGATTTCCATTTGCTATCTCATATGGTTGGTTGCTTAGCGTCGTTATCGAGTTACACACTGTAGACAAACTATAGGGAGCTTTGTGGAATGTCTCCTTCCTTCCTTCCTTCCTTCCTTCCAAACAGAATTTCCTAATTCTCGAAGCTAGTAAGTGAAAGTATGACTTCGCGCGCTGCCAAGTATCTTTGGAGCGGGGCCATCTATGCAAAACGAACAGAGTTAACACACGTCTGAAAGCGTATGCGCTCGGACGTGCTCCTTTAAGAAGCGTCCCATAATATATTGGGCCTTCTACATAGTCGATGTAGACGAGTTGCTATGTAAATTCGCGCTTTCTGTTAACCGCAGAGAACCGCTTACCTGTTATTGTGAAACTTGTTGGACCGCGTTCACGCCATTTTCGCTACCTTCCCTAGTTAACAGGACATCACTTGGACATCTGCAGCCGTAGTGATGTCCTGCCAGTTGTTGCTGGCGATCGTAAGCAAACCGGAAACGGATTATCACTGACTCCTACTTATTCACGCGACCTATCGTTACATATCGTGTGTATATAAGGATTGAGAAAAAGAAGAAAAACAAATGCGAGTGACACAAGATATGTACTATAATGTACTTGGAGGAGGAAGCGAGTTCCCGAGAGATGGGGATTCGCAACTACGACCGCTGGTTCTTTTTTCTGTAGGCTCACTCTCAGGCGGCGCGCTTGTTCTATCGTTGACAATCAATATACGATATCTAATTTAGCTGACCCTCCGTTGCCTCTTACTTGCTGATCAAGAACCCAATAACGATATATCTATATGCATGTGCGTGCACATGCTGTGCTGTGTGCATGCGCCTGTCAGAGTGTGAACTATCTCTCTATAACTCGTCCCGAAAGTCATGTAACGAATAAATATAGGGGTAAGAGAGGCAAAGCGTTATCGTATTCTCACAGCGCCAGAAAAAAAAAGTCTGCTCACCACGTGACAGTGATAAGAGCGACCAAATTCAGGAACAAATGACAGTATAGCTTTAAAGCAATTCGTAGACACACTTAGTTGTTTCACGGCTCTTACGCCGCGATGATTTAATCATAGCAGCCAGCGGATAACATCCTGACGTTCGTAATTACATTTCATAGATACCTGCCCACTATATCTGACAGGGTCGTTTTTTCTGGGTGAAATATTAACATGCGTAACAGCGAAGAGCCGTTGAAATTAGAAAACTTCTGCCAACATTAGCGAGTACTGGCGATTCCGTCGTTCCACATGTGTTGACGCTTGGCTACACACAACAAAGCCATCGTTGAAACTCCTTGCACCCGATAATTTTCTCCATTCTAGTTTCCTTGAGCTAAATTCATTTTTTTTTTTTTTTTTACTTTACCGGTGAGCTGCATGTGTGAGGTATTTGAACGAATTACGGTATCTACCCACGCCAACATCTTCACGCCATGACGCACTTACGTCATCAATTAAGCCTGAATTATTTTGATAATTAATCATTGTCTTTTGCACCGATTTATTTCAACTTCCTCGTCGCTACAGTCCTTTGATACTTCAATAGCAAATAGCTCAAACGTACAGACATGTAAAATTCAAGGATGTTCATTTGCTGATTGAAGGTGTTCTATCCATATACACAAAAACATCCTCTCTTGAGGAACAGGCATTTCTTTGAACAACACCTAATGATACAATATTTCTATAATATTGTCCACAATCTGCAAATTCTTGCCTGCTAGACGATCGAGCGACCTTCTTGTACGCGTGATTGAATCCTGCAGGGGTAGGCACTTGCAAATTTCTGTAAGTACCTTCGTTAGTGTGTCCTGATCTGATATCTCACTATTTGCCCTACCTGATTTAAGGTCCTCGCATGGCTAGTGTTTCCGATAGTGTTTCCGGTCGACTTCGTTGTGTTGTTGAATGTTGCAGTTTCAACACCGATAGGCACTACTGCATATATTATTTCTTTGGTTTTTGCTTCGTACATTACTTACGTATGAGTCGCAAATGCGCGGGCAGGATGCACGCAAAGAGAGCTATGAGAAGTGTGGCTATTACACGGTGTAAAATAAGTAAACGGGCATCAAAACATAGTCGACGGTACGAACGAGTGCTAGCTGTACCACAAACTACAGGGCCAGATTTAACTTAGAATTAAGTTGTATAGTTGCGATAAGATCATGTGAGCGGGATAGGCTTTTATCCGGTTGTGGAAGAATTTATAAGTTGGCTTTGTAAGCAGTGCCAATATCGCTAAAGCAGGCTGTATTGAATAAATATTGTTGGAGCTTGATAAGAATGTAGAGATAGTCTTCTGTTGAATAACAAGTACGTTTGAAAAGTTACGCAAGCCTATGGCAGATACGCCCAAGTTTAGCGATTTCGGAAACACGTTTTCAAGCACTGCTGGTTTTCTGTCTTCTAATAACTTTCTAGTAACATGTAATACGTATACAAGCGTAGCAGATTCAAGCCAGTGACCGACTAAGCTATCAATTTGGGTGCCGTATCTTAGCTGACTAGACTTTGGTAATACTCATTCGCTGATGCTGTTCCTTCTTTAAATATACATCCAGAGCTATTGAGCATAAGAAGATAGAGGGAAAAACTCATCAAGTTTTTACCTTTTCGCTTTAAATAGTACTTTACCGTCTATCAGACACGTACGAATTATCGATTATATGCGAGCTATTTAATCGTATGCATTCTCGATACGTGATACGAATTTGCGCGAAGTTCCCATTTGATTTGTTCCGGTTCATGCATGCTCTACGTAACAACCCTGATCCGCAGGTGTTCGAATCTGCAAACTAAGAGCTATATATCTATACTACTTTTGCTCGTACAAAATCCACTTACGAATGTCGTGAGAAGAAATAACCTCATTTTCGGGGCTGCCAGCTAACGCGTGGGGTGTCCACACAAGAACCTATGCCAGTCGTACGACTGATCGAAGTATTGTTGGTCCTTAACGAGTAGTCTATGCGTCTAGATCGGCGAGGCCGATCGCTGCACCGACACTTCGTCACGAGTCAGACAGTAACTGTTAGCAGTTAGTCGGTTAATTAAAAGAATCAGTGCCAGTCACAGCGGGTCCTCGAACGCCTTCGTCGCAATGTACCCCCTAGACGCGCGTAACACTGGCGTCAGAACCCCATGTCCATCACGAATAAGGCCACTACAACGGACTCCGACACTATGCTTTCTAAGATACCGAGCAGGGTTAGAGAATGAGAAAGCGCAATTGCCTCAACTTCGTCTGTTTACCCCTCGTTCTGTCAAACGTTACGATACATATACAGCTCTTGTGATGTAGACGGCATCTGGAATTATCATGATGGTGACTATTGTACTCAATGAAGCACTAGTATTACTATAACAATAAAGAAATCTAGTGTCCAAGGACTCTAAAGAAAAGATGACGTCGTCTAATTTAGCACATGACGTGACGTGACGTGACGTCTGAATCAAGAGCAACCGGCTGAACTCGGATCTCGGGTTTTCTCCTTTTTCGTCTAGCCTATTTATTTTTCTATTACGGGTAGTTAAATTATCAGTACATTTTCAACACAAGCTCCAATGGTCTATTCTTGCCAAGTGGGTTACCGCCTTCGCGAGCACAATATTCGTATAATACCCACTACTTTGTTCCTATTGTTGTTGTTTCTTCTCACACTTCTGGTTTTTTGCTGCACCATTCAACTTGTAGGGAGTGAGCGGTCACCTGTTACACCTAGTTATCACTAAGTTGAACCTGATCCATTCGTCTACGATCAAATCTCAGCAATTGGCAGTTGTTCTCCTTAAAATGACAAATGTTTATATATATATATTGTTTAACTTTTTCTATTTTTCGACCCGATGCGTTGGTGTCATTAAGTTGGTTGGAAACTTTTAAATCTAGCCCTCCGAATTGGTGGGTCAACGATAAACTCTGTCTTGCTACCACTTTTTCGTCTACACGTTGAATTTCGCCGCGTTCGGTAGCAGCATGTCCGACGTGCCGCACAGCGCGTATGTAGTGCTGTTAACCAGCTCAACTATTCGTATCCGGTGAACGCACGACCAAACGCCGTACCGTGCCGAGTATGCAACAGTTGGCCAAGAGCACGCGCGAGTCCAAGGGGGCGGGACTTGATGTGCGCGCGCACCGAACGGCTCACCTCCCCTGATCCCTCCATAGGTTGCTGGCGGCATAGAGGAGTCTATACTCTATATACCCGTCTCCCTTTTAAGATTAACATTACCCGTCGTTGCCTATTGCTACTAGCTGCTGCTACCCCTACAGATGTGTCGTGCACTCCCCCATTCCCCTAACAAATTAACCAAACCTTACCGAAACCACTGTGCTACCATTGCTATAGCACAACGTTGTCTGACTTGGCTCGCCCACAGCCAGTTCGTGACGTAAATGGTACACGGGAGTCCCAATATACTTCTATAATCATAGCCATCATGTCTTTTAGGTTAGGTTCTATTCGGTGTACCATTCTAGCCCGCTCTTGCCGTTACCACTGGTGGGCTGGGCAGCAGAAATGTAGTCGAGAAGGATTCAGCCAAATGCTGGGAGCAAACGAACGCCCGAGATTAGGGTGGCACACCCACCGGCTAGGGCCGCAACCTCTACTAACGATGGGCGGCAGAGTGTCTGTGTGTGCGTGTGGACTGATCCAAAAAGAGGCGGAGACGGGTGACGTACAAACGGCGGACCGGAATGAGACAAGATGGACCAACTAAAAATAGCCTATTTGCGTATGGACCTCTGTGGCGTCCCCACACACCCCCAAGTTCTGATCATACATCGGTTCTGAGCTGGTTTGTTGCGAGATGCATCCGTCTACCGAAGTCCGAGAGGCTACGATCGGTCACTGAGAAGCGTAATGAGCAAAAAAAACAGAAAGTAAAAAGAGTAAGATCAGGGGGCTAGGATAAAAATTTTGGCAAAGTGGGATAAAAAAAGAGGGCAAATACAGGAAGAGTGTAAGAGGGAAAGATGAGAAGTAGCAGGGGGTAGAGAGCACTGCCATCGAGGCTGGTGACACCTGGGATCTACATCATGGTCCGATGTAGCCGAAATGTGCACGTAAAAGGATTAAGTATGGAGCGCGAAGGCTGCCGCGTCTTTCGAAAGCAATAGTTCAGGAGAGGCGATCGACAAGTTGCCTTGAGGTAAAAATCTAAGGAAAGTAGTAAGTCGTTTATTTCCTTATAGCTCTCTATATATGAACAG